>NW_007578345.1:322918-381870 GCF_000690725.1 Stegastes partitus
TGATGAGTAAACTCCCTTTTTAAAAAGAGGTGCAGGACTTCACACTGCTGTGAAAAATGATCTCTGAGTGAGCATAAGAATACATCTGAGGACATCATCTGGGTCTTTAGGAAGCACTGATGGACATATTTCAATATTTCTGACATTTTATAGAGCAAACAACTAATAAAAATATAATCAACAGCAACATCCAGGTGAGCATACAGTACCTTAGACTGTTTGAACTGGTAATGATCGTATTCGTCAACCACAACAAACAGGTTGTCTACAGACCTCAGAAGATGGACCTACAGCGGAGAATTCAAAGAACAGACAGACGATCAAATACAGAAATGTTGGATGCACGTTATGTGGACTCGTCCATGTGAAAAGCTGTTCACCACAGTTCAAGTGAGACACACCTGAGGACAACAGAGCAACGCAGGTGTCTCACCTGGAAAAGCTTGTCAGTAGTTATTGGAAAGTAAATGCGACCACGATCTTTGCTGATTCGTGCGTCCGCCCCTATCTTCTCCTTGACCTCCTCTGCAGCAGTGTGTTCAAACCCTGTGGGCACGGTTGCTCCGACGGTGACGGTGATGATGGATCCACTGGTGGCATCAGCCTCAGGGGAGGAGGACGTGGACAGACCCAGTGTGTCAGAGCCGGGCTCTGGGGCTTCATCCCCGGGGGTGGACATCCTGTCTCTGAGGGCTGGTTGGACTCAGTGGATGCTGCTGCTGGTGTCAAGATCAACAGCTCACCTGGAGACAGAATAATGAGCAGCCTGTCAGGACTGTGTGTGTGTGTGTGTGTGTGTGTGTGTGTGTGTGTGTGTGTGTGTGTGTGTACATTCAGGCATATTCACTAATTTCCAATGATCTGAGGTCTTTTAAAGAACTACAGTTTGCTCTCAGGGTGTCATCAGTTAGCAGGAAACACTGCATAGATCTGAACACTGTGAACAAACACCGGTAACGTTACTGCTGGCGACTTAATGCTGTCATTAAGTTAGCAGGCTAACGTTAGCCTCAAGGAGCTCAAAGTTACAGCTAACAAGCTAACATTAGCAACAGGGACACTTTAATGTTAAACTGCTGCCGCGTCGTAACGTGAGCTGATGCGACGAGGCCGCCGGCGGAACCGTAAAGCCTGAAAACAACGTTTAAAGTCTTAGTTGTGCTGAATTCGCTAACTGAAGTGGACCAACCTGTCACACACGAGGCGGCAACATGCTTCCGCTCAGCAGCAACAACACGGAGGCTTCCGGTCTGATCCTTCAGAGTAAAAGCATCATCTCCAGACACAGTCACCCTCAAATGTATTCACACCCTTCTATTAAAGAAATTGACAATATTTACTCAAATACCTACAAACTGATAAAAGTAATAATAAATAAAAATTTACTAAATTATAATTTAATGAAATATGACATTGCTGTTAATAATTTTAAAAAAACAACTAGAAACTAAATTAGAGCACTTTGCTGATGAGCAGTGAAACCAGAATACCTGTCAACAGGTGCAGAAGTCTGACTGAGAGTTACAGGAAACACCTGATGGCAGTCAAAGGGTTGTTCAACTAAATATTAGTTTACGGCTCCCATCATGCTGTTTTTTTGTTTTTTTGTTTGTTTGTTGTTTTTTTTTTAAATATTTCTGTTTAACCACAATTCAAAAGCAACGTCATGATTTTCATTAAATTTTTCTTCATTATTGCTTTTGTCAATTTCAGCTTATTTCAGAGACTGAAGCTGTGAAGGAGCCACAGATGTTGTTTTTGAGTATTGATCACTGGGCTAATAGTTTGTTTCATTTGGTTGTCATGGTGATGTGGAGCACAGGTCACATGGGTGTAGTTGGAGACGGGCTGAGCTGTCAAAAGGGCTGACAGTCAGTCACACGGTGGGACAGAGGAGGACTGGGGAGCCGTAATTTTTGTTGACCGCCACCCTTGAGTGACTAACACCAAGCAAACGTATAGTGTCTTTATTTGTGTAACGCCTGTGAATCACAAATCACTTTTAATAAAAGGAGAGAAACACATCCGACTTGTGTGAGTTGTTTAGGAAGCGACAGCACGTCATACAGTTAGACAGAACCCATCCTCAGCCTCTCTAGCAACTGTGGAAGTCACTAAAAGCTGCTTTTTTTCCTTATTTAATGGGAGGGTATGAATACATCACCTCTGACCTAAAGGTTCACTGAAGCATGATCTGTTGTTAAAAAACAGAAACATCAACACTTTGTCACACAATCTGAATTTATTTGCTGGAAAATTTGATGTTTTTATTTGTCTACTTTGGTAAGAATAAAAAAAGAATAAAATGCCCCCCATAAAAACAAAGTCTTTTTCTTTAAAAGTATATAGTTTAAAATATCTTTATAATATGTAGACAAGAAATATGGTGAAGTGAACAAATTTAGAAAGTAATGAAATTATGGACTTCATAAAAATAAATAACAGGCTACAGGTTTGTCGTTATCAATCAATCGATCCTTTGGGAAATCTTTTGATCAACACTAATTTGTTACTTGTGCTTTAGTTGAACTTTTTCAATTTAATATTTGTTTTACTTTGCTTAGAACATTAAAGGAATCATCATCAATTACAGAAATGTAGTCGATCAGAGTGTGCACCTCTCTGTTAGCCCGATCACGTCTGCTATCTGAACACCTGTCCAGTCTCAATAACACATCTTTTACTTTTAAAACCAATGCCAGTCATGTCACTGGCAATTCTGGAAGTACATTTGATTTAATGGTTATAATCGTTACTAAAATAATTTAGGTGGTCAAATGCATCCTTGAAAAATGATAAATTTCAAAACCCAAAGCAGTTCACGTGCATTGGTGTCGCGGCGCCAAAAAATAAAAAAATATGCAGGCTTAGGCTATACATATAAAGCAACGAGCCTTTTTGGGAAATGTAAGGAGTAGAAAGAACCGATATTTATGTTGAAAATGTAACTGAGTAAAAGTAAAAAGCCGTCAGAGAAATAAATACAGTAACAGAGTATTTGTAATTTGTAGCTTGCCATCTCTGACCACAAATTGCTTCGATGTCACTCTGCAGTCTCCCAGGATTCTGCTTAAACGCTGTAAAACTGCTCGAATGAGTTATTCAGCGATGCATGCCAGAACTGGAAGCTGATTCTAGAGAAGAAGAGTTAAGAAAGCTACACCTTAAAGGATTGCCTGTTCTTGGAAAACTGCAGTTTCAAGGTGGGATTCCTCAGGTGTGGCGCTGACTGATGATTTTGCTCATGATGTGTCATCCAGCAGATTAAAGAACAAACACAGTATGAGAAGGTAAAAAAAAGGCTTTCAACATAGAGGATCTTTAAACCATCCATCATCTCTACACCTTAATCCTCACCAGGCTCATGGGGGGCTGGAGTCTATCCCAGCTGACTCAGGGTGAAGGCAGGTTCACCTGGACAGGTAACCAGTCTATCACAGGGCTACACTTAGAGACAGACAACCAAGCACACTCACATTCACACCTACGGACAATTTACAATCACCAATTAACCTCAGCATGTTTTTGGACTGTGTGGGAGGCAGCCAGAGAAGATCCCGTTGCCCCCACCGGGACGCGAACCGGCGACCTTCTTGCTGCTAGACAACAGTGCTACCAACTGCACCACCTTGCAGCCCATCTTTAAACCATTACATACAAATTTCCAGAATCACAATAACACACTAACATTCCTTTTTTTTAATCATCAGTACGTCACCAAAAAGTAAAGAAATGTAACACAAGTAACGTCATGCATGCTGCACATTTAGACTTTTTCTTTACTGAGAATTCTTCTTTTCATTTGTCACCACCTGTGTGCACACATGCATTTGTGAAGCGAGTGTGTCGGAGTGTTTGCTTGTGCGAAATGTGTCGAGGGGTAAAGACAATGTGTGAAATCCTGTGAGAAAACAACACTGTCTGCTGATGTGTCACCGAGCTCTGCAAGAAAGAAAGAAAGAAAACTCTAATCAAAGAGGAACAATCCCTTTTCATTTCTGTCAATTCATTCTCATGCATTGCGCAAGGAAGGATTTCTTTCACCACCGTTTTAATGTTTTACTGTAAAATCTCAGTGTCACCATGCCTTCAGCACACATGCACTGTGGCTTTTTCCTCAGTCATCACACTGCACATCAGGTTTTCAAAAACGTTGGCCACACCTGGACTGGAAGGAGAAATACCTGAAGAACCGACTGCAACAGGAAGGATTTAGTGCTACGATGCAAGCCAATAAAAGAATTGTGCCCAAGTCTAAATACATCAAGTGTCATTATTGCTCTTTAAAGTTTGTTTTTCATTGTTTCCTCATATTTATCGACTGTCTTTTCCCGCCTCCAATCACTGCATCAGTATTTGTTTTGTTCTGAAATCCAGAATCCCCAAAAGGAAGTCTGATTATTGCTGACTTGACGCATCTTGATCATCCAATCATGTGTCTTCATGCAGCCTCACCGGCTAAAACTTCCGGGTACTGTTTTATAACAAGTCATCCACAGAGGGCGCTGTGATATAAAAAATAAAAAAACATCCACTGAACATGCAAACCAACAACAGACAGGAGATATGAGCAAGATAATAATATAAAAAGGCCTGAGGAAATCTAGTGTGCAGGAGACAGGACAGAAGAATTAAAACTACCTCCTCTTTCTCTTTCATTTCTGCCTGTAATTATAGTTTCCTGTTCACTTCTCACTGTGGCTGTAATTCATACTTTCATTTACTGGGCTGACAGAGAAGCAAACAGTTTCCTCTTATGTTCGTCTGAATTAACTCAGTGATTAAGTGTCAGCACAGAGATAAAAAAATAATAATGTATAGTTCAGTCAGACACACATCAGACCAATTCCTCATCGTGACAATATGCAGCTACACTTCCTCTGTTAAACTGGCTTATGATAGAATAACCAAATGCACTGCTTTGATTGATTTTTTATTCTTTCTCATGGACATTATTAGTCTCTCCGGTGGCCAGACGTCTCAGACAAGGTGTCGTACAGCCACCAGTAATCTCCTTTCTCCCATTTATCATTTGTGATTAATGAAGTTTATGCAGAGAATTACCGTCTTCTCTTCTGTGTCACATTTCCTCCTGTGATTAATTGAATCTCAGGGAAATGGCAAGTTCAATATGATTCTGTCTGTTACCAAACACACATGGAAGAAAGCAGCTCTCACTGCTTTTCTTATTTATCTGCATGACTTTCTCTGACAGAGAGACTGAAACTCTCCCTCCTCGTTGCCTCGCCACACTACACGCGCTGTGTTTATTGAAAATGTTTTGTTGTTTTCTGACTTCATGCTGCAGGTCAACTGATTAGTAAGTGTGAAGTTTGAGAGACAAGTGGGCGTTTGTTCATGTCAGGGAACGAAAAGTTCTGCATAACAGATGGCCGGCGTTGCACAGAATACAGTCAGTCACTGCAGGAAACTTTGGCAAAAACAACTTTTTTGCATAATGCATGGATTTAGTCCCTCTGCAAAGAGTGGCTGACAGTGAAAAGAAACTCCATCTTGCCTGTTTGACAAACACTGACAACCACAGTCACTGTTTGATCTGTGTAATAATCAGAGGTTAACAACAAAACACAAGCTGCTCGTATCTTCAGGTGCAATCTCACGCAATTTGTAACAAAGACGAGCACGCAGGCGTGAGGGAATATCGTCAGTTTGTAAAGCCGAACAGGCCTTTAGTCTGGGATCCTCTCCCAGTGTTCAGAGGACTGACTGAGATTATTCTTCAGATCATTTTCTTTGCGTCATATTCCTTTATATTGCAGAAGATATGAACCAATATTTTGATGAAGATTAAACGCAGCAAACCACGGAGACATCTCTCTCTCAGCACGAGAGCGTGACGACTGATCGACGACAGCGTAAAGCTGCATCAAGGAAGAACTTAATGAACTACAAAAGCGGTTGTCAGTGGTTAGCAGCTGATTGCACTGCAATGTGTTCTCGCAAGTACATCTTTGTCAAACTGCAGTTATTAGAGCCTCAGTAGCCTTTAACTGATTGGAAAGAATCTAAAACACTGAATCATAGCCTGAAACCCACGTGTGTTTGATCAAAGGTATCAGGCTGTTTTATGAGGCGGAAATCAAATATGAAAGTAAAGCTGCTAACAGCAGGACAACTCATTCTATCAGAACACTGAACACTTAATCCAGAGTCCAGATATGCTTACTTTGGTACACATATAGATGTGAATGCCTGTAGTCTGAGGGTTTTTTAATGTCTGTTATTGTGTAGAATGAGTAATAATGGATTCAAGTGTTTCTGTAGTCTGACTCATTCCACAGATATTGGATGGGTGACACTAATAAATGACATTAGAAAGTATCTGAAACATCTACTGCACATGCACAGTCTGTATATGTGGGTCGTACTCTGTAGCATCCTGGAGAAAGTTTCAGTTACTCATTAAGTTTGAATTATTAATAGTTACTGTCACATGAAACAAGATAAAAGGGATGAAAGTGCATCCAGGCTAATGAAGAGCGTTATCAAACCAGAAGGGTGGACGCATTTAACTTCATGCCTGATGAATCTACACTCAGCATAATTGTCATAATGATGACAATGCCTAATTGTTATCAACAAATTTAAACAAATTGGTTCGTTAAAATGACTGGCAGCTCCGATGTGCAGGAGTGAACAATGATGCAACCGACTACAATACGCATCACGCCGAGCTTTTGAGTCACGCTGACCCTGATTAAACAAAAAGATTCAAGAAAGGTGGCAAAGAAAAGCAAATTATCTGCAACCGCACCGTCTGTACTGGAAAACTGCTGCTCCCAAGACCTTCAGCAGAAAGAAACTGGACTGAAGAAGCCTCTCAGATAAGAGGTGAAACATCTTAAAGAATCAAAAAGAGAAGTTCAGTTGCTTTTTACTGAAGCTCTTACGATCACCTCGACCTGGGCGGCTGACATGTTGAGCAGTGCTGAAGATCCAAAACAGCACAACCCAACATTTTGCTTCCATTTATTACACATCACACAACGGCATTCGGTACAAACCAGGCAAAAAGTCTCTTCTGGATTCAGACGGTTGACGACACGTTAAGACCCCGAAAGAACCGAGATCTTAAATCAAAAGTGCGATTAGGAAGGTGACGAGTTACGATGATCATCTCAACACGTCTGTTCAGCGCCTTCTCTCAGACTCTCACTCATGTATTCCTCTACATCCTGTGAGAATGACGCTTTAGATATTCAGACTGATGAAAGTGTTGATTTGCAAGTACAGTTTCCTGTAGATTTAGTGCAAAGGTTCCGGTTGAATAAATTGTATTACTGGGAAAAAGTCTGACTGATGGACAGTGAAAAGGCATCATCTGTACATTTGGGTTCGTTCAACATTCACCATTTGATTTATTATAAATCACTTGATAGGCATTAGTGAGAGCAACTTTTTAGATGAAAGGTTGTGAGCAATCCTCCTGGTGTCTTCTTTCTCTTTGACTGTATTGTTTATTGGTAATTAGTGTTTTATCTCTCTCTCTTTTAAACAAACACACCACATCCACAGTTAGACAAACAGGTTAGAGTCAGTCTAACCATGCTGGTACTATTTCTCGCTGTCTTTCTTACCCTGGCGCCTGTGAGCTGCAGACTGAATGCAGAGGTCGTCTTCAGTGTGCCGCTATGCAGGTTTGTGCTGCCTCATTGTGAGTCAACAGCCCGCTGCCTTCTGAACTGAGAATAGCAAAGGTGACAGACAACAAACTGAGTCCCCCGGCCTGCTGCGAAGCACCGAGATGACAGAATCTGTCAAGAGACACACTCAGTCTCTTTCTCTGCTATACGGAAAAGATGCTTTTCTTCATGACCTGACTGCAAACACTGTGAACAGAAAACATCACGAGCACGGCTGTGTCGCATCACAATTCATTTCTACAAGCAATCCAAACACATTTCAGTCACATTTGAGAGGTTCTGCATTTTGTTGCTACAACATTTGATCAGCATCGTGTTCTTTGTTCTGCTCAGCCAGGTTCCACATTTAGCAGTCTGGAACAGTTTATACAATGGGCTGGTTTTCTCTGCTCTATTTCAGTTAATGTTGACTTTATAGGTATTTCCTATCTTTTATACATTAAGTGGGCAACAGACATTGCTGTGATTGATGCCATTGTTGTTGTCAGCATCAGTTCCGTCAGTAAGAACAGGGAGCGCAAACAATGATTGCAACACGGGCAAGAAGATGCACGTTTGCGATGAAGTAGGGTGGTGCAGAGGACAAATTTCCTTTTCAGAGATAATGGCTTGTGTGCATTTGCAGCTACCGCAGCGTGCCGTCATGATTACACATCAAAGTATCAGTGGTTGTGGAGGTGCCAGTTTGTCATCATCCCCGAGCCGTTTAACCACCAGGCTTCTCACTTCACAAAGATTATCCATCATAGCCGCTGCTGAGACGCGCCACACCTCGAACAAACAGTGTCCACGGAGGAAGTCGTGGTGAGACGAAGATGTGAGGTTTCCATGGCAATGGAGTGGAAAGAGGGGGCCATTATGGGCTTAGGTTATTGTTTGCTATATCTCTGTAAAAATGTACATGAGTGTTAGTGAAATGAGAGCTTACAGGAGGAGGTTACAAAAAAACACCAATTAAAAAAAAAAAAAAAAGTATAGAAAAGTCTGCAAAATGACAAACATTATGTGGAAATTAACAAGCCAACATCTTAGATATTGTGCCAATAATGCCAAATTACATCATTTTAAAAATTATTTCACAGAAGATTTATTCAGATTTTTACTGTTTTCTTAAATCAGGTACAAATTAAAGTAAAATTGCAATAATTATCTGTAATTAAACATGCACACACGTTACCTTGCACTTTAAAAGTAAGTCTTGTTTTATATTTACGTGTACTTTTATATTTAAACTCTGTAATCGTGTATTTTTGGGAAATTCTGCGGAATTATTTGCGATTAATTGATTGATATTGCAAATAAACAAATGTGTTTAGTGCCTTTTTGTTGTCTTCCAAAAACATGGCCATGATCAACCAAAGCTGAGCATGTGTGTTAACACCTAATTGAAAGCATTTGATCGTAATGAGGCCCATTCTGTGGAATCAAAGTGTTTTACTGCAGAACCTCTGGGTGTTGGATCACAGTCTGTAAAATATCAGCGCTTCTCAGGAACATATGCTCTAAAAACATATAACTACTCACTTTTAAACTATAAACTGGTTGTTTTTGCACTTTACATGACTTCAGCATAATGATTATGTGTGTGTGTGTGTGTGTGTGTGTGAGAGAGAGAGAGAGAGAGAGAGAGAGAGAGAGAGAGAGAGAGAGAGATCTCAAAACAACATGTGACAAAGGGTGACCATGATAAAATATAACTGCACAAACTACAGATGTGTGTGTGTAGGTGTGTGTGTGTGTGTTGTGGTGTTTTTTTTTTTTCTTCACTTTGTGGTTCGGGTTAAGTTTGAGGATTAGGCAAGTGTGTTTAGGGTTAGTCTGCAGGAAATGAATGGAAGTCCGTGTAATGTGAAAGGATGGTGTGTGTGTGTGTGTGTGTGTGTGTGTGTGTGTGTGTGTGTGTGTGTGTGTGACAATATGAGGAGGCTCACGTGACGATCTTTTAAATTCCTGTTTCCCTGCAGCGCACTTTGTCAGTGTGTGTGTGTGTGTGTGTGTGTGTGTGTGTGGCTCGCGCTGCTCGCTGCTCGTACGCATGTCTGTTGCGCTCCGAGGACCTGCCTGCTTGAAGCCGTCCAGGCGTCGCTCTGCTCCCTTCATCATGTCGTTGGTACAGTTTTGAGCTCGTTTCGTGTCTTTTTGTTGTTGCTGTTGTTGCTGCTTCCTTCTGAGCTGCCTGGTACCAGGAGGAGCAGCAGAAAGCAGCAGGAGGAGGAGGAGGAGGAGGAGGAGGAGGAAGACTGAGCAGAGGAGAAGAATGCAACACTGGACCGCTGCTCAGCTGTTATTCCTGCGCTCATTTCGACCATAAATTTTTTCCTTCTTCTGCAACAGCGTTCACGCCTTTGTTGTCCTCCAATGCACGGCCACTAGAACAGACAGGAGGAACACGGAGGATCGCGCTGCAAACCGGAGATCAACAGACCCCGAGAGAGTCCCGGACTTGCAGGGTCTCCCCCCTCCCCGAAACCCAGAGGAACCATGTCATCCACCAAATACAAGAAGGACAAGGAGATCATAGCGGACTACGAGACCCAAGTGAAAGGTTTGTGCTTCACTGTCCGTGCACGTCGAGTTGCTGTTCTGCCTCCCTCCGTGTTTCCACGGCAGGCTGCAGGGCTTCAACCTTTGCGTTCAGCGCACAGCAGATGTCCAGTAAACCGTGACAGTGGATCCAGTGACAGGAGCAGCACAGTGCGCACAGACAGCTCCTATTTTACTCCCATGCTGTCCTCTTCCTGTGCTGCCTTCATCAGGTTAAGCAGCAGCCGCTGGGCTTTCTCTGTGCTCACTGTTAATTTGTCATCGTTTGCTTTGTTGCTGGGTAAAATGAAATCAGTGCAGGTTGGAGGTCTGGCTGCTTTATTGCACCTCGGTTCTTTCATTTGTTGGAGGCCTGTGTTTGGCTTGCTGTGGTTGGAGATGATGGATTTTTAGGATATCTGGGAGTAGATCTAATGCACGTTGTGGATGTCAGATGCATGTTAGGTGTCATAGTTAATGCTGACAAGGTGTCTGCAGTTTTAATGCACAGACCTCATGTTGTGCCTTTGATTCCTGGCAACATGGATGAGACGCTCTCTGATTTACTGTCACGCCTTCTTCTACCCTCAGTGGCTCTTCAGCATGGTTCTACATGAGGGTCTAAAATAACAAGTGGAGGGTTTGGCTCTTGCAGTGAGGCCTATGGTTGTCCTCAGTGCATTGTGTGACACCTGAGGTCATCTCCTCTGTGCCGGTTTCAGAGCTGTTTTTACTAATTACTCCTAATTTAATAATAATATATTTTTTTTTAAATCACAAGGCACTTAAAGTGTTGGTTTATCCTGCAAATTAGGACATACAGGTTGGCCGATATTGTCAGCTGATGTCTGATACATGCCAAGATTAAAACCTTCTTTTTCCGGATTATGATGCAGAAACAGCTTCTTGTCTCTACATTGTTTACAACATGATCAGCCTTGTCTGCAGCACATGTAGCAGAGACGGTATCACAGCTGAGCAGACGGTGGTGCGGAGTCATGCAATGTCTTCGTAGGAACTAGTTTGTGAAATACATTCCAGGGAAGTTAAAAAAAACTGACTCCATAATTTCCCCTTTTCAATAAAACTCTATCATATATAAATAATGTGTTGGTATCAGAATTAGGCTCTAGTGAAATGAAGAGATGTACTGTCCACACTTAAAGCAAGTGTACCGGCGAAGAGCAGACGACAGAGGTTCAGTTTCATGGCCCTTCACCCATTCCTCGCCCTCTCACTCTTGCTGGTTTCGCTCATGCTACCTCTCCGGGGTTTTAGCCGATCACCCCTTTGAGTCATGCAGCGGTCTGAACGCTCCGAGTGCACAGAGTTGCATGTGCAGGACCGATCTCCAGACACATTCCTCTTTGTGTGGGAAGCGTATCAGCTGAATGATTTCTGCTCACCAGACTTTCGCTGCCTCTTAATCTTGCTTTTGTCTCGTGGCATTAGCTGGTCATTGAGGAAAAATGCTTGTAAACATGTCAATGCCCATCTAACTCCGTTGCTTTCCACTTCACTCCAGGCCTTTTTTTTTTTGTAATTCAGGCATCGGTTATTCAGTTTAGATCCAGCTGTATCATGGGAGAATCTTGCTCTGGCTTCATAGATCCAGGCCCTGTCTGCTGCCTCTTTGCATTAGACAGGGCCCTTCAACTGCGTGAGGAGGAAGGATGGTAATTTATGGAGAATGCCGCTTGTTTCTCATTCACAGCTGGTGTGTTGCATAGCCTAGAGACACACAGGGCTCTGCTTTTGACATCCACCACCCCACAACAATGGCGATGTTGTGAGCTGAAGCAGGCAGCGAGCAAACGGTAATGAAATTCAGATTGGAAATTGCACCTGTCTTGTTTTGAGTTATTGCTTTATGGTTAATGTGTACGTGGCAGAAGGGGCCAAATCATCGGCGTGTCACTGATTGGGTCACAACAACATGGCAGGGTTTCTTCATTATGTATGAGGGCTAATAGACGGGTGACAAAAAGAAATCCCTTGGTTTCAGCAGTAGTTAACAACAAAGGAGTAACTCTGTCGGTGTGTTTGCCAAATTTTGCGTCGGGTTTAAAGGCGATGGCTGCAGATGAGACGCATCACAACATCAAATTTAATTCCTCTGTCACGGTGCAACAAAGTGCTAAAATCTTAACCCCTGCCATTAATGAATTCCTAACCACCCTCGAGGTTGGCTGCCAAAGCCGAGGTCTCTGAAGGACCCTGGGAGATGGTGTTCACTTTATTCAAGCTGTTCAGCTGGCAGATCCTGCATTAGCATGTCAAAAGAGAGGGTTCATGCGCTGAACAGAGAGAGGCTGACTGAGGAGCTTGGACTCTGTTTTGCAGCAAACCACCGTGTGGTTGCTGGACTGCTGCCGCCTCCTGTTTGCCAGCTTTATAGGCAGCCTGTGAAGTGGGCTCAACCATCAGCAGCTGTTTGACATTTACAATAGAAGCTTTGGGGATAAACCTATACTTTGCCACTATTGTATTCAAACGTATGCCTTAAAATCCGAGCTAACTAGCTGGCTTCACAGAGCCTGGGAGCTGTTGGGAGATTTGGTGACGATACAGGGCAAAGTTTAAGATTAAACACCTGAACTCAGCTCATTTTCATTCACCTCTGTTTATGTGTATATCGTTTCGCTGTGCTGTACTTTGACTTGTGTGACAGCAGGTTCTGTTGGCTGTGTTCCCTGAATCCAGCTCTGCAATGAATCACTGATTTAATGCCCTGGATGGAGTGCAATACAGCTTTGCCCCATTGTAATTATCTTGCATACTGGCCCCTTAATAATGCTGTTTTTCTTGCAGTATTTTGCAGATAAAAGTCAGCATGATCAGTTTTTTGGTTTTTTTTCTTAGCTGATGGCTTCGTCTGATAGCCAAAGCCACATCTGTAACTGATTTTTTGTGTAAATCATTTACCAGTGACTGCCATTTACATGTACAAAGAGCGCAGGGCCCACAGTGGTCGTCATTTTGTAAATGTAACCCTGCTTTAGGTCAGGCATGGCCACCTCAGTCCTTACCCACGCTGACACAATAAAAGCACACTCAAAAACAAGTACTGAGAAAGACGCACACGTTTATGGGAAACAGTTTGAACAACACAACACGGTGTTGCTGAGAGGACGGACAGTTTTACTGTGATGCACATTATTGAAGAATGGATGCCATTTGTTTCTGAATCGCTCTGATCAGAAAAATGAATGCAGGCAGCTGCTCATGGAAAATTTTTTGTCCCCCAGATGTACACATTCGAATCCACCCACGCCAAGCACACACACTTGAGGTGATGCTGAAAAGGAAGCATGGTTTTAGCACCTCTGGGTTCAGGTTTCTATTTGTCATTCGTCGTTAGCCGCTGCTGGTTCCTCTCTACTAAACCCAACGCAAACAAGTTGAAACTCCAAAGCAGAACCTTATAAAAACCTGAGAATAATGTGATCAGCATGCATTATGCAAACATACACACTGTTAGAGAGCATCGGCACACAGCTTTGTGTCATTATTCCTCCTGCAGTATGGAGGGTTGTGTGGTTTGTGTTGTTACAAAACACGCCTCTAACCGCTTGTAAGAAAGTAAAACTGCAGTATGTCATATGTGTATTTAAGGATCCCTCTAATGAGCCTGGAAA
The DNA here is from genome assembly GCF_000690725.1 of Stegastes partitus. NCBI lineage: Eukaryota > Metazoa > Chordata > Actinopteri > Pomacentridae > Stegastes > Stegastes partitus. Next base: position 336,744 of record NW_007578345.1, read on the forward strand.
GTGCTGTCAGTTCGGTTAAATGCTGATGAGAATTATGTGAGACACAAGGTGTGTCTCTGTTTGTTGTTGCTCCAGGCCACAGAGTCTGCAGAGGGAGATAAATGGTGAAAACTATTCCCGGTTCGTACCGTTTGTTAGTGAAGCAGCACTGAGACACACTCAGAGCTGCTACTGTCCGTCGTGCATTGTTTTCTTCAGAAACATGCGTCGTTCAGTCGACGCTGGAAACGTGTGTGAAGATGAGAGCTTGTTACCATCACGGTGGGATTTGGTGAGTTACCGATTAGCACCCTGCTGGGCAGCATAAAGCCGGCTGTGTGGAGACTGACATGTTGGGAGTTGAAGAAATGGTCACACTGAGTCACTTGCTGAGGATCTTCCAGCTGCCCGCTTATTTGGCAAACCTGCTGCAGACTGAATGAACATTTGCAAAGACAAAAAAAAAAAAAACCATCCACCAGCTATTAAGGCAGAATAATCTCGAGCGGGACAGCTTGTTTGTTCTGCGGTCCAATAAATTTTGGACTTCATTCAGACTTGGTTTGTTTGTGTGCAGTGACTAGTCCAACAAAGACACAGCACGCATTCCTCTGTCGCATGAGTCACATTATTTATATGAAGCAAAGTATTAAAGAAAATGTTCAACACTTTTGGATATGCTCACTTTCTTGTTGGGGGTTAGATTAGAAGACTGGGACAGCTCCCAGTTGTGCACATGAAGTATGAACTTAGTTTGGTTTAGCTAGAAATGACTAGTTTGATTGATTGAACTCCACCTAGCAGCACCTTCACTCATAAGTTACCAAACTATGTTGAATATTTGATGCTAAACAATTGTGTTTAATCGAGGAAACCTGAGAAGAAAGCTGCAAAATATTGTCTTGGAAATAACAGCAAGACTGTAAATCTATATGCTGTCACCCTACATACACACATCTTAGGCTCCCCGGCACTGCATTGTGTTTGCTGCACTTCAGAAAACAATAACTTCCAGTCGTACTGAGGTGTCACGCCGCCCTCTGTCACCACAGTGTTCAGCTTCAGTTCTTCTTCACTCTGTCGACTCGTCTCCGGTCTCTATAACGGCAGTATGATGAACGCAGCTGCCACTTGATGAACTGAGTTTGTTCTGTCCGTTTCACAAGTGTTCAAGACATAATCAGCCTTTCATGAAACGGCGGCTCTGCCAGCCATAGATGATCATTTAACACAGCCTCAGAGTAGCTGTTTTTTTTGTTTTTTTTGTTCATGTGCTGGCATTGATGAAGTAGACAAAAGTCCATTTGAATGTAAAAAAAAAAAAGAAGTTTCATTTCCTTGGTTATTTGGTGCCAGCCAGTGCATGATTTTGCTTTTCATTGAACTTTTCTATGCTGACAGAATTTTAATCAGCACTGTCTGGAGAAGGATAACTCTCAACATCACGACTGTGTTACCGGATCAGTGCTACACCACCGTGAGACTAAAGCCCAGTTACAGGCTGTTACACTGTTATAGCCCTTTTCCACAAGTTAATGTAAGTTTCAAAGTCCCCTGAAAGTTTTAGCTCCAAATCCAGTGACTGTATAACGCCTGGTTGATGCTCCAAACGCCACCCAGTGGTTCGTTTGGTTCGTCTAGTTTGTTGTTTGGTTAAAAAGCACTCTTGAGTTGGGTTTGTTTGGGGAGTGCTTAACAGACTGTGGACAATTTAACTAATTTATAATCTGGTGAAAGTATGAGCTGCATCGGTGATTTATGTCCAGACTATTCATCAAGTATAGTGACGCAATAGATCTACATTCTTTTATGTTTAAATTATGATCGCCAATATTAGTCTGCATGAAGTGGAGTGTGTTCTTTTCACAGTAATATATATATTTTAGCTTTTTTTATGGTGGCTGTTTCAGTGGCTGCAGCTTTCAATGCAGCTGAGCTACTGCTGCCCGCATCCCTTAAAGGAAGAAGACAAAATCAATATGTCTGGTAATAAAAACACAGGACACATTTAAACCAGAATCAACATAAAAAGACCCCAAGATGTTATACAAGCAAGTTACCAACTTGGTGCTATGCTCAGCAGGTAATTAGTTATTTTTCAACATGGGGTTATGGCCCACTGGGAGCTCAACCAACACACAGGGGAGATGTCAGGTTCACAAAATGAGTCATGTAGTGACGCTCACGTTTCTAAACTTGCAGGCACTGTGACCATTTACCTCTGACATGTACGACTGGGAACAGTAACAAAGCGAGCCAGTTAAGTTTAGGTTGCACCGTAGCACAAAAGGTGACATGAAATTGTTTATTGGTTTCAAATCTGTCTTTAAAATTGAAAGGCTGCTTTACAACTTCTACAAAGCTCTGACCTGTGAGAATGCTTTCAGAGCTGCTGCTAACCTTCACCACTCTGGCTGCGAGCACAAAGGACTTTTCCGCCGTTGGGGGGGACATTGCCATCAAATATTAAAGTAACTCATTGGGTCTTCAGCTCCTCTGATGCTGGGAGTGCATGGAGACTCTTGTGTTCACTCTTGCAGCCAACAGCAGAACGTTTGTTTTCCTCAAACGTCTGCTGAGCTGAGACGATTTAGAACGAGAAGAATCTGCTCTGGCAAGGAAATACATGTTTTTCCACTGCATGCCTTCACTTGATCATGTCAGAAAATGTAGCGATGACTGTTAGTTATCCACTACTGTATAAAATTCTTACTGAGTTGAGGTGCTGGGCGGCCATCTCATTGTGAGGAGGCTCGGGGAGCGGCCATAGTAAGTGACTTTATTTAAAAAAAAAACATGGTAGAGGATCTTTTGAAGTTCTCTATCTGACATAACAAATCAGCACATCAGGAACTATCCTCTACTTTTCTTTTTCTGTCATCATAAGAAGTCTCTGACAACCCTTGTAAAGAGACCATCACGGTGAAGTCAGTGCTTCAAATATCTTCTTATTTCCACTGGAAATGCACACAGAAGCTCAACAAACTCATATCCAGTGTGATAAAGAGATCAGGATGTGAACACTGATAGTGTTTAGATGACCTTAAACTTTCTTGAGAATCTGAAACTCGTGTAAGTTTTTGTCGTAACAGACGAGTTTCAAAAGAATTCATAAAACCTAACAATGAAATAAACGTATGAAACTACATTTTAAACCATTACAGAGATCTGAAAAGGGCAATGTTGAGAAATAGCTGATAGACGGAGTTGATACGAAGAAAAATGATCAGCTTTCAAGAAGCGCTTCCTGCTGAGAGACGGTAACCGTAGAAACAGAGGAAACAGGACAGTTGAGCAAAAATAACAAGAGTTAGAAGAAGTCACTGTTTCATGAAGTAATTAGTCAAGTTTTTATGTGGTGCTGCTCGGCCTGGGACCTGCCAGATTAGCTTTATGATGTATCAGTGAGGCACATGTCCCACAGTAGACTTTAGATAATTAAACAGCGCACCTATTTGCAGCTCACAAATCCCTCATACCCACCGCCGACAGCAGAAATAGAGCCATATGTGGCACAGTCTAACTGGCTATTAGGAGCACAAAACTGTGACATGTTGCTATATGAGCGCTAATGAATTGTTTACTGCAGTGCTGCAACAAATTATTATTTTCAGTATTGATTAGTCCAGCATTTATTTCTCAACTAAATGCATCTTAAAATTGCTTATTTTGTCAGACCAGCAACCAACATATGCATTGAACAGAGACAAAGAAAAGCACCAAATCCTCACAGAACGGAGGCTGTAACTGGGTATTATTGGGGTTTTTGGGTTTTTTTTCTGCAGTCTTATAGCGTCGTGTCTGCAGAATGTGCACGAGAACAACTGAACCCGAAGCTCAAACTTGCAGAAAGAAAAGAGACTCATTAGGTCGTGACTCACCCGAGGGTCTCGCTAAAGGCCAAAAAAGGCGACGTGTCTCTGCGCTGGTGTGTTTTTTCTTTTCTCTACTCTCGGTTTCACCCACTTTTTACCAGTGAACAACTGTACTGTGCTTCTGTTGTTTCAGAAGCCCACACACTCTAATCAAAATATTGTTGAAAGAATTTAATCACTTGAATGACTTAATCATTTGTGCATTTCTAAATACTCTGTGGAACGAGTATTTCATATTAATTTGATGCAATCAGTGCTCATAGGAAGAAATGGTAGAACGAGGCTGCAGCACCGTGGCTACTTTACCAGTTTCATTTTCCAAATTTAGTCCATCTGTCTGTGCATACAACCTGCACATGCCTCCTCGCTCAACGCCGCCACCTATCCACATCCATCAGATTCCACCTCTCCTCCAATAAGCTGCTCCCCAGGGACTGGTGCACGCCCATGTTGCCATGGAGACACCTCTCAGCCTGGTCCTGCAGAGCTGGATCCTGGATACAGCAAAATGATAGACAGCTAGTCTCCTAGAGGTCGTGTTTCCGAAGCTTGTTCTTGGGTTTCCCTGAAGTGTTTAATGACAGTATGGATGAGAGAGTGATGAGGAAGTCTGGGAGGATTTTTCATTGTGAAGCACAGCAACAGCTCTCTGAATTACCCTAAGAGAGTGTGGTGTAGGTTTTTATTCTTAATACAGTTTGGGAAGGCCAAATGAGCCATTTGTCTGTTACTATCAAGCTTAGTATCCCAATTGTTTCAGATAATAACAGCAGCAGAGATAACATTCATTCCCACTAAGAGGACAGTTAGATTGTGAAAAAGCTTCCAGGGAGGGAAAATTAAGCCCAAGACAAGCTGATTTGATGAACTTTTTTACAGTCTGGATTGATTTTTAGCTTAGTAGACAGAACATCCAGTGGAAAAGCCGATAAAGCGGCAGATAATTAGGAGTGACGACACGGAGAGTGACAGCTGACATCTTGCTGGAGGACGCTTCATCAGTTCATCTCTGCCCCGCCATTGATTGGTCTCGGCTCCCGTTGTCTTATCTTTGAGTACATGTGCTGCCGCAGACGGGGGCTACAAGAGGGACCGGCTGAGATAGAGACAGACAGAGAAGAACCTGCACTGACATCAGGAGCATGCCCTCATGAATCCAAAATTGCGTTAATCATTGGAGGATTAAAACAGAACAGAGAAGTGGGGGATTAGCTCAACGACTGGAACGTGTATTATGAGCCTCAGTGTGAGGGACAGGGAGAGTGAATTAAGGTCTGGATAAGGGCTGCGTTTGTCTCTGCAGCGTCGAGACCAGATACTGCAGAGCTGAGTTGGGGATTAGGTTAGAGAAATTTGGCTCAGAGTTGCTTTTGTTTGGTGTGTGTGTGTGTGTGTCTTACCACATGGTGATGCCCAAGGACATGATGTTCAAAGTGTTTTATACCTTCTGAGGCTGGTTATGACTAATATGTTTTTTCCCAGTAACGTGGGGAAACTTGTAGGACTTGCCTCCACACTCGCTGCACCGTTACCCTTCTTGTCGATTCACTTGTTTTAATTCTACCCGTGGCTGCGAATGGAACACGCTCGCCATCAAACTCCACTATAAGCCAGATCATATTTTAGTCTTGTTATCCTGCAGTGAAATGATCCATGTCTCCAGCTCCTCCTCAGTCAGCCTGCTGCCCCGCACAGCCTGGCTTCCCCTGCTGCCCTCAGGATGCTCTGCAGAAAATCCCTCTCATTTACTGCACTCCAATTTTATCTCGACTTCATTGCGTCAAGGTGTCACGTGGCCTTCCCCAGCAGCAGACTTGCAGTAAAATGCTGCACCAGTGCATCACCACTGGTGTCCTGAGTTGACTTCAGGAGGAGGTGCAGGGTGTTTTTTTGTTTTTTTTTCTATGATAATAAGTCTTGTCCTTGCTGTGGTTTGATAATAAGAGGGATTGATGACTCAGGAGCTCTCTGGTCTTAGCTTTAACCCCTAAAAACTCCACAAAGTGATGCATTTTTGAAGTTTCTGCATGGAAAAAAAATAGCTCAGATGCAACTGTACCATTGCTTCCTTTAGAATTTGCAGATCTGTGATGTCCCCGCCTCTTTCTCCACCCGCCGCTCGTCACTCGCTGCAGCTCAGGCACACCAGCTCGCCTGTGTCTCTGCTCAAACGCTGCAAAACTACTCTACGGTACACAAGTGAAGTTAAAACGCTGGAGTAATTCAGCCACACATGTTCAAGTCTCACAAAGGTAATGACAAGAGAAAGTCCTACCCCCCAAGTTCACAGAATTGATTCCTTGGCTTTGCTGCACATGAAGCCCCGGAGGTCTGAATCGATGCTTTTGAGCATCTCGGCTGCTGCTTTTGAGTCGCTGGCACGCTGCAGTTTCAAGGTGGAATCGCTCAGCCACTGACTGCTTATTTCAGTCGTGATGCGTCCTCCGGCATATAAAAAAAACACCGTATACTGTGGTTGACAAAGTAAAAACCTGATTTTCACAGAAGCAGGCCTTTAAAAGCGTATTTTAGTGTGAATACATATTGACTTTATGCTGCTATTTGGGGATGTTGTTGAGCTGCGTTTAGCCTGAGGGAAAACTAAAACCTGTCAGATTACCGGGTGTCTGTTGAACTGAGGAACTTCAGCCAAAATTTGAGGAAATGCTCACCCGTGTAAATTAAATGTGGATAGAAAATGATTATATGATCCTATCATGAGTAAAGTAGTAAATTGTGTTCAGCTTGAGTAACGATGGATTTGGTTAGTGGGGAAAAAAAATATCTTCCAAACATTCATAGAAACCTCTGACTGCACCTGCAACATGCATTTCTCTGATGTCTGTTTGTGTCATCAATCTAACACTGATGCACATTAAATAGCAAAAGAAAGTGAAATGCATGGAGGGGGACCAGGGGGAGGCCAAGCAGGAAGGTGAAGTGGTTCCATTGTTAAGAGATAGGATCGGCTGTTAACGAGTGTTTGGTGTGTTTTTGTTGTGTGCTTTTATCAAAGTTTATTTATGTGCACTAAAACAGTGAATTATGAGCAAACTGAATTGCTCGAGTTAGTTACAAACACAGACTGTATAAAAGATGGACGTAGCTACCGTGACGTCACCCGTTGGTTTCTGCACTGACAACATGAAGCCAAGGTTTTGCTACTTCCTGGTTGACATCTTGGATTTTTGGAGCCAGTGACGCAAAAATTGTGGGAGGGGGGTGGAGCCACAGGAACAGCGATTGGTCAGACGGATTGAGAGGCGGGCCCTCTCTGCCACATTTACCGCCTTCTGCTCGCTTCGTCTGTACGGTCGCTGCCGACTGTCAATCAAGCCAGCCACGCCCCTTGCCCCGCAAAGTATTGATGATTTTTTTAAAATTCAGTATTGATATATTTTCAGATTGGCCACCTGATCTCTGGACTTGACCATGAAAACTAATAAGAAAACAATCCTGAGCTGTAGGAATGCAGTATTTCATGATCTGTGATCACTTCTTTTCCAATTCCAGTCTATGGGAGCCAGGGCTTTGTGGAGCCAGCAGCTCGTGGACGTAGTGATATTGCAGGTTTATGACACTTCCGGGTTGGCTTCATTTTTCAGGGCCGGTTGCTACGTCCATCTTTTATACAGTCTATGGTTACAAACAATTAAGTTTATCCAAATTGTGTCAACAAGTAATAATAATGATGCCACTGGTTTAAGTCAGACGTATTTTAATCAGTTGATGCTGTTTGTGTAGCTGAGCCTTCATTTCACGGAGACTCGACTTGGAAGTTCCCAGATTTACCCAAAGTGTACAACATGAAGTTTCACTCCGTCTGTAATGCTGCTCGAAGACGACAGTGTTTGATTTGCTGCAGAAAAATATGAAGAAGCGTTCTGAAAGAGAAGTAAAACTAAAGTTCCTCCTTTTACTGAAAATAGAGAACCGCTTTTACAGGACAAAGTGCAATTTCAAGGAATCCTCCGACTGATGTCACCAAAGCAAAAACATAAACGAGTCATTCGAAGCAGTGCTTTGCTTCAACTACAGCTCAAACACACTTTCTGTTGATGACGTGTCCATCCCACTGCCATCGTTTTATCAGCCGGGCCTGTTGTGTACATGAAGGACTGCTGGTGTTCTTCTCTTCAACTGGCCACAATCTCTTTATTTGCTCAGGATTAGCAGCTCAATAAGTCAGTAGACACAGAGCAGCCAGTTTGCACCTGATACCTTCACAGTTTGTCACGCCAAGCCTGTTGGAACAATGCTGGACTGAGAGAGGATGTTGGCAAAGTGACTGCAGTCAATACTTCAGGTCATGTCAAGTACTGACCCAAACTGACTTTATTTTTCCATTATTCAATCATTAAAAAAAAAAAAGTCTCAGAAACACCTTAGAATCTGAATTGGATTCATGTACAATGTGAAAGTATCCCAGCAGTGCATCTGTAAAGACTTTCCTTGAGCCAGCTGGAGGTCAGAGGAAGTCTCTGATTCAGATGTTCTCAGAGGACCGTGTTGTGAATGCTTATAGGGCCTAAAAACGCTCTTAGAATCTTTGAAAGCCTAGAAAATAGTTTTGGGCGTGTATCCAGTTCAGCGATAGTGCAAGCCAGTGCACATATCTGCTAACAAGCTTGAGATGGAAGCTTTTTTCATGCTCCGTGAACCTGAATCTTTTACAGTCACTTCACAGGAGGTGACAGGTCACAGGAGACACTGGATGGAGAGCAACACAAGTAGACAGTTTCCAATTCAACTGTGCCCTCGGTTCTGAACTTAATTTCATTTTTCTGCTCAGTAATTACTGGAGACGTCTGCATTATACGTCTGGACACGGCTGCCAGTACACGGTTTTGTCTATGAAGGTTAAAGTTCAGAGATCTCCAACATCCTTCTATTGTTCTCAGAGGTTTTCCGGTTCTGTGAAGGGACAAGTGTCCACTGAGCTTTCAGTTCCTGTCAGTGAACGGTGCAGGAAAAATGACATTGTGGAGCAGGTGTAGTTTGGAGGAAGAGGCGTCGTTGTTATGAAGATTTAAAGACTCAGGTCGGCTATGAATAAGCAGCAGCAGTGAAGCTGCCTAGAGAACATGAACAAATGACTGCTCACAGATAATGATGTGTGTTTGGGTCATACTACAGCATGACTAAGTTTCCTCTCATCAGACATACTTTGGATTGCATTTGAAGACATTTAAGAAGTAAGTTCCGATTGTCTGCAGTCGATATGAAAAGTGTGTAATAACACTGTTTCATCATTAGTGTAATCAGAAAGCCTCAGATTAAAACTGTTTGTAGATTAATGCAGCTTTTGGGATTTTTATTTTCGCAAAACATTATCGGGAGCTTTAAAAGGAAACGTAGCGGACCTAATTATAGCAGATAGATCAAACGGCTCGGCATCAGTCGGGGAAACAACAAGTGAAAGAAACAAGAAAAACAACATTTGCATACCACAGAAAGGTAATTTTGCATGCCTATAACTAAATGAGTGTGGAAAGGTCTAAATTAGACTTGGTTACACAAGTGGAGATAGATTTTTAGAGTAATGCCTCCATGTGTTCTGTTCATCCAATTATACACTGTTATGAAGCTTAAAAGGACAAATTTATCCTTCAAAGTCAGAATTTCAGCCCTCGTCTGTCAGATCCCGCCAGAGTTTGACCATATTTCAGCTGCTCGAGTCTCGACCTCCCTCCTCCGTCAGCCTTTTTGTCTGAAGATAACCCCCACCACCTTCCAAAAAAAAAATGGCAGATGGCTCCATCTCTAAATAGAAGTACATAGAGGCAGCACACAGTAGGTCTGCCACGAACAATAGCTGCATGCTCAATCAAGCACCGGCGTTAACGGTTTAACTTGCACACTTTGAATCAGAAGAATTTTGGTCGGCTGCCCAGACAATCCCACCTGAACCGGGGGTGCTTTCCTTTCACACGCCTAACAAGTGCAGTGATAAACGTTACTTGAAATGCTAATTTTCTTCCCAAATTACACACGAACAACTTCAAACGAGCCCGCGCTTTAATACCCTGAATGCTTAACGTTTGAACATCAGGCCGTGCTAATAGTTAAACAGTTAAACTGGCTGCCAGAAGTCCATTTCCATCTCTTAAATCAGTGATGTTTATTCATTTTCCAGAACGCTGCATGTGTGATTTTTATTAAAAGACCCATTTGGAGAGCTGTGTTGTGTCTATACTCGGCTATATGCGAGCCACAAAGCATTTTTTATTTTTTATTTTTGAAAACCGGAGCAGCTAAGCTGAAAGTGGGGCATCCATGTTGAGCATGTTTATGCAGAAATCTGTGAGTTCAAAGCTGTGTTACATACATGTCAGGAAGGCAGCAGAGTGAGAGGGGGTGGCTGGAGTTCAACATGCATTTATAGTGCATCACACAGACAGTATTAAAGAAGACAGGCCACTGAAAGTAAACCAGAATATTCTACCAGCTGTAGGAGCGTTAGATTTGTTGATGATGTGATGCGATGATAAAGCTTGTGTTTTATCAAATGTTCCTCTTTCAAGTTCATCTGGTAGCGAACCAGAGCAGAGACAGTTCAGAATATCAGAAGATTTCCACATGTCAGGGCTGCAGCAACCATCTACTGAATTTGTTTTGGTGGTGCCGACAAAGATAAACAGTCATCTTCAATTTTACTGCAGGCATACAGTATATTCACAGCATTCCTCCTCCTCACAGATTGAAAAGAACCACAGAGGGGTCCCTGGCTTTGAATAAACCGCAGCGAATGAAGCTACTCAAAGAGCTGGGAACACTTAGGGAATAATTCTCCAATTGCTCATGGTTTCTCAGAGGGAAGGGCACACTTCTGGTGTGCGTGACCTATTTTTCCAATCTCATCTGTCAAAAGCATGGCTGCAGCTGGTGGTTCAGAGTTCCCTTTTTGTAAAAGAATGCTTTCAAAAGTCCTCTCTGTCACTCATGCACATCGGTGTCACATTTTCCTCGGGCTTTTCTCCCGGCTCGAATGCTTTGGCACCATTTTACTCTTTTAAAGAAAAAAAAAAATAGAACCAGAAAAAAACAAAAAACACACACTGCTAACAGGGAGCATAACTACATGTCTGGCAAAGCAAGACATTCCTTGCAGGACTGAAGCAGTAAAGTGGTATCTCCCCCTGAGCTCTGGTCCAGAGCTCCCACTAAAAACGGAGCTTTAAGCCCTCGGAGATGGTGGGGAGGGAGAGAGGGAGGCCCCTGGATAAAGGGGAGGGCCGGGACAATGGTTAACCACAGAGTGAAGCATGCCGCTCGAGGCTGAGGCCAGGCGGCACGACATCACAGGGAGAGCAAAGCCTCCCCTGCACAACATTACAGACAGAGCCAGCATGCATCCACGACGAGGGCTTGGCTGACCAAATTACACCCTCGACAGCATGAAAACACAGTCTGTGTCACTGCTGTGGTTTTACCATTCAGTTAGCAGTTCATCTGCCTGCAGAGAGTCGCTGCCACAGATACTGTACATGCAGAACTCATCCTGGCCGTATTCTGGAGGGTTATAACCTCCAGTGACTCGTGTTGTAACCGGAGGATGTTACAACATGCAGTGACTTACATTAGGAACCAGAAGTTCTTTTTTTTTTGTTGCTGCTTTAGTGCATTTTCATGCAAAGTCCTTTTGAGGGGAGGAAATGTTCGATTGCCAAATAAATTCTGCACATGTGAAACTAACGTGTTCAAAGAAGTGTAAGAAACGCTCATCTTTATTTTGGAATGCAGATTAATTTTAGGAATTTCTGTCACAAGATCACATGGAAAACCCTGAAAGCACACGAGCTCTGTGACCAAATCCCTGGAGGCTGTGCAGTAATCTTAAGATTCCATTATTTAATTCTACTCCTGCAGTTGACTCGGGAACTGCACTGAAGGAAAACCTGCCTCGATGTGACAGCAGAGCATCTTTAATCTGAGCTGATCAAGGAACATTTTGGTTTCTAATAAAGGATGCACATCGGTTCGGGAGGTTTCCTTCCTCTTGCGCAGTGACACCACTCATCCTGTTTACGGTGGCTCCTTCCATCACGGTGTGTTGTTGCTCTACAGAATAAACCCGTCTCTGTTCCTGAGTGGAGGCTTGGTTGCTGCTGATGACAGCGCTACAAAGACGAATCAGGTTTCGCTTGTGGCTCCCACCAGCGTGAAGGATCTGTAGCCTGCCGGGTAGCGTCAGGTTCCTCTTAGGGAGAAATGCTGCTCTGCTTCGCTGCACAAGTGGGGGGAGTGCATTAAGTTCTCATTAAATTACTGTACATCCACAGAGCAGACACTTATGAGAGGTCATACACACAGGTCGTCTTATTGGCTTTGGCTCGGAGCCTCAGTGTTCATTTTCACTCTGAAATAGAACAAATAGCACATTCCTCTGGTTTTATTGATGCTTTGCTGGTTGCCGGTCAGTTTTAGAATTAATTTAAACTCCCGGTGCTAACTTTTAGGGCTCTGCGTGGACACGCTGCCTAACACCTGCTAAAGCTTTATTCCTCCACCTGGAGCCTTCAGTCACCTGGTTAGACTGCTGCTGTTTCTTCTTTCAGGCGCCCAGACGATGGGATGCACTGCTCTTGTCTTTGTGTTGCATTGATTGTGTTGTAAAAGCAGCTGAAGATATGTTTTAATCAGAGAAGCTTGGAGGTTTGGCTCTGTGTTTGTACGTCTCTTTCCTTGTGTCCCTTTGTGTGTGTTTTATTGTCATTGTGAAGCACTCTGTGGTTTTATCTATGAATAAACTTTATTACCTGTTTACCTGCTGTGTGTAGCTGCTGGTCTGAGGTATTGTGAAGAGGCTTGATGGCCTCATTGATAGCTCATAAACTAAAGTTGTGATTGCACATGACTAATCGTGCAGCTGTTACTGGGTTTTGTTTGGAATATGTAACGTGACATGTTCGGGGCTCAAACCTTCCACTTAGCATTTGTTACTCTAACAGCCTAATTACACTGATTAACCCTCTGAACTTCAAGCAGTTTCTGTTGTGGTTTATTTTTTTCTCACCGGAGGCTCATTTTTCATTGTGATCTAAAGTCCTGGATCTCTATGGAAACAGCACAGTCATGGCCAGAAGCACAGAGAACTCGAAAATGTCGTCTGTAAAGTGTGGCACCAGTGGAATTCCTCTGATTATTTAATTTGCAAAAACACTAAAATCTATTAAAAATTAAATTTAAATGTACAAGATTTTTTTTTTCCAAGTGTCCACAGGCGTTACAGAAAAGTTGCTCCACATAATTTCCTGCTTTGAGCTGAGTGGCTGAGGGCTTCGTTGTTACGCTGTGGAGGTCAGATCTGTGGGTTTTTTACAGAATCTGGTCACAATGAAGAATTATATTTTGGTAGATTTTAAAATAAAACATGAAGAGTAAAGTTGATTTTTATGAATTATCTGAATTTAAGATGAGATGAGTAATTTGAGGAATGCCGGGAAGTTGAAATCCAACAATTCCTTTGCTTTTTACAGACAAAAGGTGTACGACAACTTTCCAACTCCTGGACAGGTTTTGGGGTTCAGAGAATTAATCTACAATTAGATCGTAGACGAATTTTATATTCTCAAGCTAGTACTTCACATAAATATCTGTATTATTCTTTAGACAGTAAACAAACATCTCCTATTTACATTTGTGTAGCTGCACCGGCTTCTAAATCACTCATGATGAACGTTGGAGTTCTGATCAGAGCCCTTTGTTAAAATAAGCACATGTCATCTGTAGCAGAGGGTTTATGGACTGTGAGTGTGTCCTCGTTTTTCCTTAACAAGTTCTAAAACTACACTTGAGTAAACTGGACTTGAAATGTTCTGGTCCTGGACTGGACACAGAGCTCAGCGGTGCACATGTGCAGTAGAGAGGTGCAGGAGAAGCTTCCAGAAGCTTTACGGGGCGGCTGTGGCTCAGGTGGTGGAGCGGGTCGGTCAATGGTTGGAAGGTCGGTGGTTCGATTCCGCCCTGTAACCTGGTGTCATGGTCGTTGGTCGAGACACCTGAATGTGTTGAATGAATAACTGATAGTGTGAAGCGACTTTGAGTGACCAGAGAAGTGCTGCATCTGATCAATTATTATTTAAGTTCTAACACAGCTTTACATGCCCTGCACTCGAACACAAAGATCAAATTCATTATACTTGCTACTTTTAAGTTCACAAAATTCAGTAAATACAGCTGAATTTTATATTTATGTTTACTTCTTTGAGTGCAACCGGTTTCCCAGATTCGTTTAATCATCTTTTCACATTTTACAGGAAATGCTTGGAGAACTCTTGCCTTCATTGTGTATGTAAACGTTGGACTCACGCTGCTTCTGTTTGGTGTTTTGATGGACAGAGATCCGTAACCAGCTGGTGGAGCAGTTCAAATGCCTGGAGCAGCAGTCTGAGTCCCGCATCCAGCTGCTGCAGGACCTGCAGGAGTTCTTCCGCCGCAAAGCAGAGATTGAACTGGAGTACTCCCGCAGCTTGGAGAAGCTGGCTGAGAGGTTCTCCTCCAAGATCCGCAGCTCCAGAGAACACCAGCAGTTCAAGTGAGTGTCCCTGAAAATGCATGCGTCTGCTGCCGAAGCTGTTCCATGTTCATGTTTGTGCATTTAGAGGTTGTGTGTTGTTGTTTTTCATAGAATGCAGCAGCACTCTCATATATTATTATCATTATTGTTACTATTGTTGCTGTTGTTGTTGCTGATTTTGAATGATTTTGATTTTGAATGCTGTTGTTGCTGATTTTATGTTGGTGTTGTGTTGTTTTTTTCTGGTGTAGCAATTTTCCTGAGGTCTTGTACGGAAGGGATCAATAAAGTTTTATTCTAATTCTAATTCTATTCTAATTCTAATATTTTCTTTCGTTAGTGTTATTCATTTAAACTGCTCCTCATCAACGTTCTTTTTACATTTATTTGTAAAATTGGCTGGCTCGCTTAAATCCAAAACCATGCATATACCAAAAGACTTAATGCCCCGCTTCAGTGTTTCTAGCCTGAACCAGTCCTGCTGCTCATCAGTGTGCCGTTCTGCATCCTGGTGCAGAACTTTACAACAAAACACACATTTTGTTCACTTACTGTGAGAGATTGTCTCCTCATACAGTCATCTGGGCGATAAGATTATAAGAGGTTATAAGAGGACGCAGTTCGTTAAAGAGGTTAAAGACTGTTGAGGGGTGGACATAATCATTCAGTGCTATAATTTAGCACTTAATTTCATATAGGAAACCGCTGATTGAAGCTTTATGCTTAATAACGTTTTAAATGACACTCACTCAGTGCAGCTATGACAGATGCTCCGCCACCTCTGCATCAGAAACCCGTGAACTGAGTCGTGATAAAAGCAGAGGTTAATATAAAATTCAAATTTATTCAAGGTAGAAGCTGGCTGTGAGCAAAAGCAGAACATGTGTCGTACATTGCAGTAATGTATGCATTACAAGATTTTTGTGGCACTTTTGAAGCCTTTTTTTTTGATGGTGAAAATGGGAAATAAGGCGAGAGATTATGGGAATGACATGCAGCAAATGGTCCAGTCGGCTGGGAGTCGAGCCGAGGACTGACTGCTCAGGACATATGTGACCATGTGGCGTGCACCTTAACCACTCGGCTATGATTAAAAAAAGCCAAACATTTTTTGTAGATTGCTCAGCGTATTTACAATATATTGCACAAAATTATACAATATAAGCAACGTAGAGCTCAGGGTATAACACTGAAGATAAATGCAGAAGAAATTAAAGATCTCATTGGTAATATTTTACTGAATAACAGAGGATTGGTTCCAAAAGGACAAACACATCTCAGGAATGACAAAGCCAATGGACAACGAAGGTCACTGAATGTCATCAGACTGAAATCAGATCACCCAGAGCCTTGACCCATTTAGATGTGCAGCTCTGAAAATACTGAAATGTATGCTAGTGGAGAACCGAGGCACTCAGAAATCACCGCTAACACATTGGTACATGACTCACGCAGGGCATGAAATTGAGCTCTGCCGCTCCCAAAATCAAGCACCTCGGGCGAGCAGGCAAGCTTAGTTCAATCTGGTAACGGGAGCACTAACCCAGCTGTGATCTGGCAGCACATCGCACACATAAATCTGCACCGGCACATATGTAGTCTAACTGCAGCTCTGATTCTGGCAACCGGGGGGGAGCAGGGCTGCATCGCTAACATTTCCAATCTTGTTTTTAAGGTGAAATGTGCAACGTGAGGGTCTGTCTAATTCTCAAATGCTTACTGATCTGCTGGATGGCAACTACTGCAATTAGTAATTATAATACCAATTATCAGTAGACAATAAAACAACAGATTTTATTGTTCAGACTGTCGAATATTCACTTGGATGCTTTTGCAAGAAGACGCCTACTTTAAATACTACGATAAGATTAAAAAACAGCTAAAACCGCAGAAGAAAATGGAAAACGGTTGTTTGCATTATATGCAGACTTGTGTGAAAATCCTTTATTAAATATAGCATTTAAGTGTCGTATACTGAGAGAATGCTCTTAGTGTTGTGTTTTCATATATTATTAATTGGTTTAAGCATCAGCATCATTTTATTATTACGGTAGCTGTCAGATAAATAACTGAAAATAGTTTACTGTTTATCTTAGCTGGGGGTTTTCATTTATTTTATTTATTTTTTCCAAATGTTTTTCCAAATCTATCTTTAAATCGAGCCTGACTGTTATTTGTGTCAGTGTGCTTCACCTTCTGCTGTTAGCTTTTGAACAGCGGCTCAGTAGCAGCAGAAGACCTGAGGTGCTTTTACATTCAGGCGCTCTTGGCAGCGCATTGACGAGGCTGCTGTAGAAGTGCAGGTAAATGCAAACGTGAGCACGTAGGAGAGAGGTGTTGCTGTGAAGCGGACGAAGATTTGACTGGATAATTGAGTCCAGCTGTGTAAAAGTTGGTACGCTTGGCTGTGACGTAACTCTTGGCTGATAATCGACAGAACGGTGCTGCTCTACACTGTGGCTTCACCTTTGGACTGTACAGTCGATGTTATCCACACAGCGAGGGACAGGTGCTGGAGAAACACACCTAATCCTGAGACACATGTTCTGATAATCTTACGCTTCATAGTGCCAAGATCATGGTGGCCAACAAGTGTCTCAACACAGCGTCTCAACTAAAGCTACATAAAGTCGATGCTGTCCTTGTTTTGTTCTGTGAATTCGACAAATTAAAAATGAGAGACGAGTGGACGCTGTGAGCTCATGTCCTGAAGCACCAACAGACCAGAGAGGAAGTGTGGATGGGACGCGACCACAGAGGAAGTAATAAATCAGGCTCAAAGTCTCACCTGGCATTCACACCACGTGCACTTGTATAACAATGAAAGCAGCTTTCATTTTTCTCTTTTCTCTTAAAGGTTACATTTGGCACGTTCAGTTCAAACCCACTAATGCATCATCCAAAGTGAGATAATAACCTTATGATGCAGCCAAACTGGTGTTCATAATATTATTGCACCTTGTGCCCTGAGCTGCTGGTGTGCAGGCAGGCAGCCACAGATCCTGGTCATCAGCTGTGACACGCCCTTTACCGGGTCTGTCCTACCACTGAAGTGTAGTTATGTTAATGGAGAGCCACCGAAACACCAAATGAGCCAAGAGGGCAAGAAAAACACTCCAATGAAAGCACTTTGTTGGCGTTCAGCCCGAGCAGGTAGTCGGCACCATTAAAAATCACAGGAAGCAGAAAAAGCCTTTAGAATACACGATTAGTTTATTCTTGATTTTTTAAAAAACAAACTGTCCTTCTACCTGAATTCTCACAGAGGATCTTTCATTGCAGATTAAAACTTGTGCTGCATTCCTTCCTGCTATAAGTAAAACGTCGTGTTTTTGAGGAGCTTCAGAACGCAGCAGTGAAATGGAGTCACCCTGACCATCACAGGCTTCCATATGCCCTGGATCCCAGCCCACCGTCTCCTGGCTGAACCCTTCCAGTGCAGATTCATTAGCGAGCTGAATGCCTCTGTGATTTACAGCTACTGCAGCTACAGCTACACCGCAGCAACCCAACCAAGAATCATTTTGCTCTTCCACTTTACCTCATTTGCCACAGTGAAGAGAAACAGTGAGGGGTTCCTGAGCTGCTCTGCACCGCCGCTGGTTTCTTTCTCTTACTGGTTCACAGCTCCTCGGAGACAACAGCTGACTTGGTTTTAATTATGAACTTTTCAGATGGTATCGTGAATGGTTTTTTATAATGTAGCTCATCAAATTAGAATGGATCGGTATCATGTGTCTGTCATCCAGACGTGGCACCATTAGAGAGGCAACTCATGCAATATTGATATGGAGAATAACCTGTCTGAAAGAGATAAGACAGGCCTTGTAGTGATGTGCGACTGTGGGTGTGTTAACATCTCTGCGTGATTGGTCTGAGAGTAGCGGGGGAGAAAAACCGTTTGGTCTCTTTACAGCGTCAGATCTTTGTGAGTTATTTCAGGTTTGAAGTTGGCTTTGCCCGCTCAAGTGATGTCTCTGTTCACGTCACGGTCAGCGGGAGACAGCCTGAAAACCTATCAGTGGATATTGCAGCTTGTTTCGGCATTACACATTGTGATGCAGCCCGTGTCCACGGCGCGCTCGTCTTTGAAGAGCCTCTAAAAACTGTTATGCACTTCAGTTATGATGTAATTATGTGGAATGAAGCATGTCACTGCAGGATGGGAACAGATGCTTTCATGGTGCTTTGTGGCATTTGTACAAAGACACCAAAACACAGCTCAGCTCGCTTCAGTCCCGTTTAGTGTAAGTGTGTTGTTGAAGTGCGGCTGCTCTCTGGTGGTCTGAGGGCCAAAGGGCAAAAGGTTGAGCTGGATCTCTGTAGGCCTGGTTTGTTTGGACACAGCAGTCAATGCCCTGCTCTTGTCAGGTTGACGGCTCCCGCTGGTGAAAAGCAGCGCGTACAACATCGGTGTATTAGCTGTTTTGCAGTTTGTTTTTCAGATCTTGCTAAACCTCCGTCTCCCTCTTTACTGACGCTGCACGATTCCCGGCGCCGCTCTGCGTATCTGTGCAGCTGTGCGTTATCAAATGCTGGCAGCGTGTCTCCTCACAAAAAAAGAAACCCAAAACTGCTAAATGATGTGCAAATCAGCAATGCAGCACGTTGAAGCCCAGCTTCAAAACGGGGGCAAAACGAATTTGAATGGCAAAGCTAGCGGCGTGTGCCCACGTGCCCCTTGTCTTTTGAAACTGTTTGGCTCTTTCTCCTTTTCCTTGGCTGTTTCATTGATAAGCAGCAGGCAGGCAGTGTGGAGGGGATTAAAGGCCTTCGCAGAGCCGAGTCCTGGTTTGATAAATACACACTTCCTTCTGGAAATCCTGGCTCAGACACATCAGAGGCTCTGGGTGATTAGATGGTGGCATTCAGCACAACCGTAACTAAAGCATGGCCACTGTTCTATACAATGCTTCCTTGTTCCGGGTGTGCACATTATGGAGGCAGCTTGCTATCAGTTTATCCTTGATTCAAAGGATTAATACGACGTTGTCCAACCGCACACTCCTCCTCATTCACTTCCACTGTCTCTGCGCCTCATCTGCTTCGTCCATGCGTTCCCAGATTATACTACATGTATGTATCTGCCACACAGGGACAGCGAGAGAGAGCAGAAATTGTAAAAAGCGTGTAGACAGTCAGACGGTGCTTTGCAGGATGAGACGGATGTAATAGGATGCCAGAAAGCTGCTCTCCTCCTCCTCTTCCTTCTCTTTTCTCTAGAGACTCTCAGAGCTCATCGTTTGCCTTCTTCTGCATGTTAATGATATCCTGTGTATAAATACTGAGGGCAAGGAGCCATCCAAAACCAACGCTTTTGAAGCCCTTAAGATTAATTGACCTGCATGTTCTCAATTGACATTCATCCTTTTACGGGAAATCGGCGAGCAGAAGTGGGCACAAAGTGGAGATGGTGGAATGAATTTTGTGATGTCTGTGTCCTTTTTTGAAAGATGGGCCTCTGCAGAAGAGCCGGTTTAAAAAAAGATAGCGCAATAAAACAAGCCGTGGAGCTGCATTTAGTGGTGCGTTAACGGACTCGGGTCCCAGAGACGTGGCTGGTACACAGGCCTCATTACCGACCTTCTGCTCCTAATTCCTGTGAAATGAGGGCAGCAGCAAGGGAAGGAGATCTGGTGTCATTTGTCTCCTTTTCTTTCTCGTCTCCAAGGTTTTAACCCTCAACATTGAAAATCTGTAGGCTTCCATTTTCAGACCTTGTCATTCCTTAATTTAGAATTTCTTTCCACATTATCATCTTTGTGCAGTTCTTCTCAAAACTGTCAAACTGTGCGGTTGACGTGAGAGTAGGCGGTGCCTCTGAAGTTCTGGTGCTAACAGCGCGGCTCTCGGGATCACAGTGTTGCTTCACCACTTTGAAATATTTCTGCAACTGTTGAGTGGATTTCTATTAAATTTTGTACAAACATTTGTGGTCCTTGGAGGACGAATCCTGCTGACTTTGAAGGCATCTTTACCACTTGAAAGTATTTCCATTGCCACAAGATTCAGTATAAATAGGCAATGCTTCCTAATGGCTGATTTTTCCTGTTTCATGAGCCACCGTCAGAGTTTGTGGCTCTGAGTGAAATTACTTCACGTCTGCTTGATGGATGAAATTTGGTGAAGACGTTCCAGGTGTTACTTTGGTAATGCTGCATTTTCAATGTAGTGGTCACAATTTTAATCTGACCACCAGTGCTTTAGGATCACATGCGTAGAATCCTATCGACATTCTGCAGCCTCAGGAGACTAATTAGCTAATATTAGCATGCTAATACGCTAAATTAACAGCGACATTGACAACACTATCCACCTTCATACCTGCTGAACATCAGTATGTGGCAGTTGTCATTATGTTGGTGTGCTCACAAAGCGTGCTGCCATGCTGGGAGGCTTTTAGCTCAAAGCGCTGCTGTGCTGAACGACAGACTCCCAGAAGGCAACGGCGTCTTAAGCTCGCCCGATGAATTACAAATATATTCCTTCAATATATGGTCCTGCACGTCAGCAACTTATAAAACATATTTAATAAATCTACATTTAAAAAAGGCAAATTTCATTCTAATAATTTCAGTGAGGTATGAATCTTGTATTCCAGTCGAGTTAAACACGTATTAATCCAGACGAAAGGGACCACAGGCCCTCAAGCACTTTAAATCATCAGCCGAGGATTTATGTTTGTAGAGAAAGTGTGCAGGACTTGGTTGGAAAGCTGAGGAGGATATTAAAAAAATTGGACTAAATGGAGACCAGGTTGTGCTTAGGGATGAGATGAAGCATCTCTGACCACTTTTAGGGATTAGCAGAGAGTCGAGGTGCTTGTTCCCTAAACCTCTCAACCACAAACAGCAATTATCCTCGGAGGAGCTGCGTCCCTTACAGGCAGATAGGTCAGTCAAGCAGAACTGGTACAAAATGAGGGATGGTGAAGCAGCAGAAATAGGGCATCCCGGAGGAGTGAGTATGTCTACATTAGGTCCACTCATGTTTAAAAAAACCCAAATCCTGCTTGTCCTTTGCATAGTTCGTATCATTATGCTGCAGCAAATGAATGTTCAGTTTAATCACTTTATGACGTCTTGATTGCAACACAGAGACGTGGCTTTGATCGCTTATCTCCTTTGAATTAAGATTTCTATAATTATAAATGGACTCCTCTTGCACACAAAGTGCACCTCAGGACACCGGCTCCTGTTAAAGGCCTATCAGTGAATGTCCAGATGAGGTTTACTCCACACGCTATCCTATTTTCTGCTCCACACTGATGTTATGAGGACGGCGTGCTGGTGTTTGGCCTGATGCGAGTGCGTTCAGGGGCAGAGTTAAGTAAAGAAATGATGGTGAAAGCACTCTGGAGTAGCTAGATATCAGCTTCATTAGATGTGATTAGCATTATGGAGGCTCTCTGAAGGGGATGTCTTTGATGTCGGTGCTGCTCATCCCTTTCTTCTGCTCCACAGTGAAACCCAATCCCCCACCCTGTTCCAGTTCTCTCCCTCTCCTGCTCTCATTTCCCTCCTCGCTCTCTCTTTGTCTCCTCCTCGGGGTTGGTTGATTGATTAATGCTCAGATTGGATCCAGACAAGGGTATGGGTTTGAAGGGATTGTGTGTGTGTGTGTGTGTGTGTCTGGTTCGATGTCTATGCGCCGTGGTCTTTCTATTTGAAAGCACCCGAGGCGGAGACAGTTTAAACTGATTATGCAGCAATCAGGGCCCATGACTCTCTGGATCATTATTGTAAATTTAACCCGTTGAAGCCCCACTAGCCGTTTGTTTGGAGTGATCTGGAAGATGGAAGGAAAGTGATGGAGTGAGGGGAGAAACATTCACTGAGGTCAAATGGGGAAAGAAAGTAGGAACAGCAGTGATGTTTTATGCTACAACTTTTAGCTATATGTTTTAATTTAGCAGTAACTTTTTATGCTTTCCTGTTTAGCCAGACAACATTGTTAGCGCCTCCAAAACACTATTGTGAAGCGTCTGGTGGATGACTGCAACGATTAACCGATTAGTCGTGAACTATTAGATGAATCTGTTATAAGAATTGACTAATCAATTTGAGTCAAAATTCCAGCTTCTTGAATTTAAATATTTCCTGGTTTCTTTTCTCCTCTCTGATCTTGGGCTGATCAACACTTTTCACCATTTTCTGGTGTTTTGTAGACCAAACATTTAATCAATTAATCAAGAAAATTATCTGCAGATTAATTAAAAAAGGAAACCGTTTGCTGCTGCCCAAGTCTCGGCTGTACATTGTGGCCAGTGCTAATGATCACATCCTCCGATATGAACACATGAACATAAGACGGTAAACTTGATTAAAAATGATACCTGGTAATTATCAACCTTTTCCCTTTCTGAGCATGTTAGCGTTTAGCGTAGCATCACTGTGTCCAAGTACATCGCCGCAGTGTGGCTGTGAACTCTAACTTTTGTTGTTGTCGCTACATTATCACCTCTTCCAGACTTGTTTTTTTGTGTGTGTGTGATGTCCTAACAGTCTTGTTTTTGTCTTCTTATTCCAGGAAAGACCAGCACTTGCTGTCCTCGGTAAACTGCTGGTATTTAGTGCTGAACCAGACGAGGCGCGAGAGCCGCGACCACGCCACCCTCAGTGACATCTACACCAACAATGTTATCGTCCGCTTGGCTCAGATCAGCGAGGACGTCATCCGTCTGTTCAAGAAGGTCAGTGAGACTATCATCTCTCCCTCTTTGTGTGCAACCACTTTCTTATTACTGCTGCCCAAAATGTCAGCGGCCTGGGACGACACAAATGCCAAGCAGTTTGGTTTGAAGCTGGGCTTCGCTGTCAGCTGTGGTGCTGCTCTAAAGGTGAAAGCAGCCTTTCTAGGTTTTCTCTTCAATTCAGTGTGCAAATCTATGGTAGCCTAAAGAAATGTGGCGATGCTGTCTCTGTGCATATTGAGCTAGAAAGGCAGCAAAAGAAGCTCAGTGAGGACCGGCAGCTCCACAGCACCGTCTGGCTCACTGTCAGCACATAGCAGAGATGGCTGAGGTCTTATCCAAACATCAGAGGCCTGTTTTCACCTTGCAGGCCTTCCTGGAGGTGAGCTCCACTCTGTTTGCTCGGCTCCATTCAGATATTCTGCCCGTCTGTACGTGTGCACATGTGTGGATGCCTTCGTGTCTGAAGCGGTGCCAGAGCTGAAGACTTGTGAAAAACATTCCATCCTTTTGGAGTCCAGTGCCCTCAGGTGGCTTTTTTCTTCCATATTTGAATTCATGAATGGACGACTGTGCTGCCGCTTGCTAGCAGACACGCTGGGAGGCAGTAAAATTTATTAAACATAATGTCCTGGAGAAAATTAAAAGTGTTAACCTACGATGAATGAGCTTTGGTTGACCGCCGGACGAGGTGACCGCGGACAAAACAACAACCAGCTGATAAAGATTTTATAGGAATGTGTCACATTTATTAATCATCTCATTTATTATAATGTTACATCCAACATATTATGTGGGTATAAATGGCCTTTGACATACCTGCTGTGAGAACTGAACATGTAGCATCCCTCCACGTTTTACGGGCGTGTTGTGCTTTTGTTTGGTGGTTAATTAAAGTTGAAAGAATGTGTTCAGAACAACAATTACATGAGGTGTGGCGAACATGAATGTACAGAAGGTCCTGTTCTCCAGCTGCTCCATGTGCCAAAACATGACCAAGCCGCCGCGAGTCTAAATGATCTGCTTTGTGCATCTTAGAGAGGAAAGATTTAAACGTGTGCACACATTTTCTGGCATCACTATCAGAACTATCTCCATGATGACCCGCCACAGCTCTTGCACTGCGTTGCATCACAGCCGTTCACTCGCTGGATGAACCCTCGCTGCTCCCCCTAAGCCTCTGCAGTACATGCTGCAGTCTGTCTTACTCCAGAGCCGCTGATGCATACAGATGCCACTCACCAGCTGCTGGAGCCCTCTGAGGGCAGATCCTATTTATCACATTCAGCCCAGTGCCTGTTTGAGTGGGACTTAATGCTGGAACTCCAGATAAAAAAAAAAACAAAAGCAAAAACAACAAATTCTCTTCTGTGTTACTGAACTTATGTCGTTTCTCTTGTTCTGAGTACATTTTGTAATCTCGTTAAAAGGAGAACTGCTGGAGCAAGATTTTGCTTTATGAGCTGTTTCCTCCTTTGATGATTAGTTTAATTCCTGACTCACCAGTTGCAAGTTTTTTCAAGCACAGTTATTAGAGCTGAGCAGGGTGTGGACAGAAAGGCTAACTTTCATCTGTCTGTACGTCTCTCTGGATGTGGTGTGTGTGTTTGTGCTGGTATTACTCATGTTGTGAGGACGTGAAGCTGCATACAGCATTGTGGGTTCATGCTTCCCTTTCAGAGAAACAAAGACATTCGGTGAATTTCAGCATGACCTCTTGGTGAGGTAAGGTTTGGGTCACGGTTTAGGGTGTGAAAAGGAGTAGCTGCTTCTAGGGTTGGGTTAAGTCTGCAGGAAATGAATGTAAGTGGAAGTGATGGAGACATGACTGTGTACGTACTCGCCCTCTCTGTTTAGTTGTTCGGTCTATACAGGTGCTGCAGGGCTTTCTTCTAGCACAGCTCCTCCCTCCTGCCTCCATCTGATACTTCATTTATGAAGTGACCATTATGCATCTTGCTGAGTCATTATCTTGCATTTCTCCACATGCACCAGGAGAAATGAGTCAGCTGTTAATGCTGGTGAAAGACATGTCTCTAAAAGGTAGTGTGCACAGTGGGTGGGTCGACGCAACGTTTTCTACTGTTTTCAATGGTATGACAGCCAACAGCTCACATCATCTGTTAGCTGCAACAAGTCGCTCATCTAATCTGCCAAAGCTGCATGCATCAGTTTCCAGATGACATGTTCTTCCTCAGCTTGTGAAGTAATGAATTATTCTTTTGCAGTTTACATATTGTGAAGATATATTTCGCAACAACTAAATTAAAAAACACCTCACACTCCTCAGTGGTCCCTCACAGTTCAGCTCTGATGAGTAGCGGCTCTTCCATTAATGCCCGTGATGCCATTTTGTTGAGAACCGCTTCGTTTTTTGCTCCTTCTGAAGTTATACGGGAGAGAACTGGTTTCCAGTGGAGGTGTTTTCATACCCAGTGATCTCAACCTCCAACAGAACCTGCTGCTTCTTACCCCGGTGAGAAGAGAACCACCGTCGTAGGACTGAAAACCCAGGATTTAACCTGAAGCTACCTCAATAACCCTAAATCCTGTTTCGTAGTACAGGCCCCAAATGTCTATTAAATCAAATAAACTGAACCAAAGAAGTGCCTTTTATATCAACCAAATATCAGTGGTACTTCAGCAATGGAGAACCAATTGTAATCAGATTAGCAGGAGGTACAGACAGTGATGGTACAAATGTTGGGTTTTGCATCGCTCACTTTTAAGCACAACAACTTCCAGTTCCTCTGCATAGACGAAGTGTTGTTTCTGTTTTTCGAATGTGCGAGACCGTCACACTGAGATGGCCTGTTGCTGTTTCTCACCTCACAGTGTCTTTAAAGAACAGCTTTCTACCTCTCTGCCACACAAACAGACGTTATTACATCCACTCCTCCGGTTATTTCTCCCTCCGGTCCAGGTGTGACCGATGTTTCTGAACACTAGACGTGCTGTGCTGTGTGATGACTGAGGAAGAAGTCAAAGTGCATGAGTGTTGGAAGCTGTTAGAGGGACTAGCTGTGCTGCTTCTCAAGGTGTTTACTGCGTCTGAGACAGAATCTTCAGTGAGATTTCAAATCTGAATTGGTCGTGAGGGAAAAAAAATCATAGCTGAAGGAATAGTTTGAAGTGTATTGATGTATGCTAGAATGGGTTGTTCTTCTCTGATTAGAGTTTTATGTAGACAGTTTTTTTTATGTCAGACCATATCACACATTGGCTTCACCCCTCTACACCAGTTATATCACCACACAGATAGCAACAGATGTGAAGAAGACTTCGGTAAATGACAGTCTAAATGTGCAGTTTGTAGCACGCAACAATCACAGCTAATTAATTGCATTTCCTCACTATTTAGTGACAACTATAAATGTATGTCTGCTAATAGAGGAGTGTTGATATGTTCTTGTGATGCAGTTGAAAGACCACCACTATTGAAAATCAAGGTTTTTACCTTGCTGACGTATCCGTGTGGGGTTTTTCTGATATGCTTGAAGACATATCATGAGCCACACAGGCAGTCAACATCATATCTGAGGATTTCTCCTTTGAAACTGCAGCGTAGTGATTAGAGATGGTCATGACTTCTGTTGAAAATATATTGACCAATGTGGCAGAAGGCGAAGGACGTGCATGTCCAGAAAGGGATTGTAGATTGGCTGTAGTACCTGGTTGTGCCAGTAGGTGGAGTCTCTACTGTTTAACACTGTAGTGACCTGCAAAAGGCAGTCTCACTCAGGCCGTGTCCGACATCATCCACTTTACCCCACATAGTGCACTTTATAGGGCGTTTGCCATTTTGTAGTGCTGCACTCAAAATATCCCACAATGCACCGTGAAAAGTGCGTACAGCTGATGGTCACCAACCAGCAATATGGACCATCATGCATTCCGTGAAAGGAAAAACAAACTAGACGAGCGAGAGTGTCATTAAAATGTAAGTAGTTTCCCGTTTATGTTTTGTTAAATTTAATTTCACCTGTTTCTTAGCGATGCAATAAACTGTGAATTTGATGCGTTTGCACAAATTGCGGCTCGCGAGCGATGTAATTATTAGCACGAGTAGTGTTACTTTACCGAGGTGCTCCCTACATAGTTCACTACATAGTGGTCCCTATAGAGGGAGCAGGGAGTGAGTGGATTATTTCAGACACAGCCTCAGACTGCATTGTGGGAGTTTAGCTCGTTAAGTACCACCATGAGAAGCATCTTGTAACGCTTAATACCTACCAGAGATCTTGTCGTGTTGATGAGCTGAGGTGACAGCACCACTATGAGCAGATTGTCTACACCTTTGGAATGGCCCATATTGCACAACGTAAGCCGCTCAGCTTATTTAACTAAAGTCGTTTTGTGTTATTGAATAATCTGGTGTTGATTCATAAAGCCTGCTGACTAATTGGTTAGAAAGGTGTTCAACATTTGCTTCTCTAGTCCTGATGACCGTCTCAAGAACACGTCTCCAGACAGCCAGAGTCCAACTGGAGGAACTGTTCCTACCGTGTTAGATTCTGGTTTAAACGTGTACGCCTTATGTGCTCTGATATTACAGCTTTTCATTGTGGACTAGTGTTGGAGTAGAGTCGTAGGTGAGCTGGTGTGCTCGAACTGCAGTGGTGCATTTTAAAGACCTGCACATTCTACAGAGGGGAAAGGTGTAGAGTTACATCTGAGCTGTTTTAAGGCACAAAGGAATTGTTTTCATGAAAAACAAACTTCTAAATAGAGCAGATAGGAGTGACTTTGTAAAATCAGTTTGTGTTCCTGAACCGAACCATTGGACAGAGGAAGTTCTGACCTGTTTGTGTCGTAGGATGAAGAGCCACTGAAGTCAGGTCCATCCATCCAGTCGTTGTTGAGATATTTGTCTATGACTCACCGAAGTCACAGCGTCAGCATAATCGGGTTTGTTCCATCGGGTCACTGCTGACGGCTCGAACATTATTTGTCTTCTCAACCGTGTTCTCTCTTCTGGCTGTTTTTCAGAGCAAGGACATCGGGATCCAGATGCACGAGGAGCTGGTGAAGGTGACAAATGAACTCTACACTGTAAGTAACCGAGTGCGTCTCCTGCAGATCGATCTCTCACACCTCATCTCATCGCTGAGCTCATCCAAACTTCTTTTTCCTCTTCGTCTTTCTGACATTTTATTTCACGTTATTTTTCTCCGTGTTTTGTTTTATCGCCTTCTTGCTTCTTCTTCTTCCTGCTTTACTTCGGCTCTTCTTGTTGGCACTGCGCTCTGGATCTCGTTTTATTTTTTTTTTTCCAGATTTTTCCTCTTTTACTTCTTCGTCTGCTCTTGAACGTTTGTACTTTCCTGATTTAATACTTTCTTTGAAGGCAGGTACACTGGTTTAGGATCCAGATGAAAGCGTTCTTTTATTTGAACAATTAGCAAACGCGTGTGTCACCGGCTGCAAGACGTCTGCATTCAGTTATATTCTGTCCTTGTTACACCAGGACGGCCATCATTTTACCCCTGTTTGCCCCTGATTAAAGGCCAATACATGCGCTCTGCAAAAACCTCCTGAGAACGCATTAAACATCAGCAGCTGATGCCTTTGGTTTCTTTTTCTTGACTCGTATGAGGTCAGATTGTAAAAGTATTCAGGGTCTTTTGTTGAATTCACTTCATGTCAGTATATCAGAAGGAGTTCTGTGGTTAAGTTCTCAGTGATGTCTTCCACTTATTTTATACCCGCTTAGTAGGAATGGGTTTGCTGACGACTGATGATAATAAGTGAGAGGGAGAGACGGAGTCAGGTAGTCGTAAAGGATGAAAAGGAACCTCACATTTCTCTCCAAATTGGACAGGTTCTGGGCTCAGATTACTTTCACATCCCTGGTTGTCTCTGTGAAAACCCTGCCTGCCTGCACACAACTGTGTCCGTTGTTGGAATGACACTAGAGATGTATTTCAGGAAAAATAAGAAGCGCATTACATAATGTGCATCTGGTTTCCTCAACAATGGACTCGCTCATTCGTTTTAGGTCACCTGTTCCAGCTCAGCTGTGTTCGATGCCGCCGCTCGCTGTGCTTTGTTGTGGATGTGCAGTTACTCTAATGACCGGTTTCTCTACTGGTACAATGTGTTCCTTTCACCACTGTTGTAGAAACGTTCTTCAGCTTCAGCGTGATGTTGCTGGAGAAACAGCACGTCACATCTCTTGCTTCTCTAAAAAAGCAGATTGTTTTCCCCCCTCGGCCTCCATGCAGCCACGTTTTTATTTTTTCCTCAGCACGCAGCTCTTGGGTATCCTGCAGCTGCTTCCCATATGTTTTACTATAGAAAAGGTTAATGGCAAACGGCCTTATTGATGGATGTTTCCTGCTGTACTGTATCGCTATGGCTGGCCAAAGTGATGGCTTTATCCCCAACAGATCCAATATAGTCAATATTTCATTGCATTTATGAATACTATTTGGATTAAACTGTCAACTTTTGACAGTTCTGGCGGTCAAAAAAATCAGTGCCACATTAGAGAGCAATATTAATGAAGGCAGCATGTTTCCCAATCCCACATTTTCTCAGTTGTATTTTTAATTTGGGTGTCACACATGCTGTGACTCCATCAGCTCTTACATATGATAAATGCTTCTAATTAGCAGTGTTGTATTGACAGGTTATTTAAATAACTTCTCTGCCCACTATATCTCCAAACATTTACAGCTATGCTGTGTTTATTCTGCAGTAATTAGCAACAGGTTGAGAGAGAAATGGTAGATATGTTTTTTAAAGGTCGAGTATTCAAGGTTGCTATTGGTTTCCAGCGGTATAAAATCTCGTTGTTCGTTTAATTCTGCTTCCCCCATTGAGGCAGACATCCCCTCAGTCCTGGGTTCTCCACTACTGGTGTTTGAGGACGGCTCCCGACGCCCCGTTGACGATCGCTTTCAGGCTCGACATGCTCTGAGATCCAGTGGTGTAGCTTCTATTTACATACTCGGTATAAAGGAGATGGATAACTAATAACTGGAATCAATACAGTATAAATATAAACATGAAATTTAGAATAGCATGAGCTTCTGATGCTGAAGGCGGGACAGAGTAACTACAGATAGAGACAGATGGAGAGAGTCAAATTAGTGTATTGTATTGTTGTATTGTTGTTTTTATTTTTGAGGGGGAAAATTTGATTCCTGATAAAATACATTAATTTAAAAACAACAATACTGGTATTTCCTGCAGGAGAGCCTGCAGATAGATGAACATTTGTCAGGGATGAGAACACACAGTCCTGGTGCTGCACTGTTACTCTCATACAAGCTCTTATTTAGGGAGGCTTAGTGCCCAAACCTGGATGAGCTCCAAGCAACTTCAGCAATCTTCTGCCCCCTGAGGTGAAACAGAAGAGATGGCAGAGCCGCCTTTTATGACTTATTCATCTGTGCAGCGTGATGAGAGTCAAAATACCAAAGGGCAGCGCTGGCAGCGTTCCCTGATCGGGCCATCTGTAGATCTGGACCCTGAAACAAACAGTGTCGGGGGTGGCATGTGATAATCACGAGTGCATACAGTGTATGCTAGTTATATTCAGGCACGGTTCTAGTGGACTGTGTTGCTGATCAGATATCCTACACAGTCAGTGATCTTTATGTTAATCAGTGAAAATACAAGGGTTGTTTTCAGTTTGGTTTCTAGTATCAGAGTGTATTTCAGCTCCACTGTGGTGTACACTTTAATATATATTTCTTTTACCCATATGAAGCGTCCATAATGAAACTCAGATGCTCTCTCTTCTCATGCTCTACTTGGCCTCAACGGCAGTCTGGCTGAAAAATGAAAACGTTGACGTACAGCCTCATTCTTTCTTTAATGTGAGAGAGGTCGTGGGAGTTTGTTTGAAACTTCACAGCTAAGGTGGAGAATTAAATGCTCCTTTAACACGAATATATCACCCTAAGAAATGTATTATTCATGCTCAATCACATGCATTTTCACACTTACAAGCTCGTTTCTCTGTCTCGCCGTCGCATAATGACTCTACTTGAAGGGTAATCTCTCCTTTGGTGTCTCTTCACATGGTGTCCTTTTTTTTTAATGGCTTGTCCCCAGCCAGCGTTGAATGCTGTTGTTCTCGTTTATTGTTCATGTAATATTGCCCTGGTTTGGTTTTTTTTGTAAAACCCTTTAGGACCAAATGTACTTAAGATCTGTAAAGTTATATATTGGAAAGTTGTTTACCACTTACCACAAGAGCCTGATCGGTACATCGGTCGATATTTTTGAATGTGTTGTCTGATCTACAGCAATATAAAACTTTATTTTACAAAACCATCCATCCATTATCTATACACCGCTTAATCCTCACTAGGGTCGCGGGAGGGCTGGAGCCTATCCCAGCCGACTTAGGGCGAGAGAACAGAACAGAATACAGAATAAAAACGATGCTTTAGATCACCTCGGTACTGTCTGCAGCACATGTAGCAGAGTGCATATCATAGCTGAGCAGATAGCGGCGCAGAGTCAAGCTGTGTCCTTATGGTAAGTTGCCAACTGGTTTCTAAAAATTAGTATTGGCCCCAAAAATACACGGTTAAACTTTGTCATAGGTTGTGGTGGTAACTATAGCATAGCCTGGCAAAAGCTATAAATTTACCACATGTGACTGACTAATCTGATTTCACCTCTTGATGAGCAGCGGTAGGGGTGTGCTGGAAATAAATCCTGCCCCATACTCACCATGGTTGGGTGTGATTACTGGGGATTCACGATATATCGGCGACCACAGTAGTATCGGCCGATATCAGTGTTTTTTCCGATATATCGATATCGGTCCGATGAACAAATTTAGCCGACGACTGTCTAACATCAGCGCCTTCGTCTCTACGTCTGATCTCGCTGCTGTTTCACAGATGTTTTTACTTAAATGGTCCTGGACATTAAATATGTTAAATTCTGTTTAAATATGTTTTACTCTTGTTATAAAGAAGACTATGTGGTCTAATTTGGGCTTCTTTTGAATAGTTTTCACGTTGTCACAGACAGTGCGTACTTATACTCATTTTTTGGTGTGAACAATTTTTGTTTATTTTTTTAAGTTGTTTTTTTGGCGTTTTTGCCTTCATTATGTAGGACAGTGAAGAGAGAGAGACAGGAAAGTGGGGGAGAAGAATGGGGGGAGGACTTGCAGCAAAGGGTCATGAGCGGGATTCGAACCCATGGCCACTGCATCAGGGACTATAGCCCCTGTAAGTGGGTCACCAGCTCAACCGGGTGAGCCATAGCGACGGCCCAGGTGTGAACATGAATTTAATATCGACATCGGTAATATCGGTTATATCGGCGATATCGGTATCAACCAGAAATGTTAATATCGTGCATCACTAATGGTCACATATGAACACGTGTGCTCTCATGTGCATCCCGGCTGGATAACACCTCGTGGAGTTTCTGTTTTGTGTTGGAGGATGAAGCATCTTGTTTTTTTATGACTGGGCCCTTGTTAGTATTTCATTGTACTGTAAAAGCTAAATCGATAGTGAGGCCGCATGGTGATTGCCTCGTGGCATTTTCTAACACTTCTCACCAGCTGCCAACAAAAACTAATTTTTGCTAAAAGAAAAACTGTGAAATCCCATTTGTACGGCGGCAGCTTGGTGAGAGGTAAGGGGGAGATGCGAGTGTGAGCTATTGTTCTAATATTGTTCAAAGTGTGACGCTGCAGTTGGAGCATCAGTGGGAGCGAGGATCCTGTCGTCTGCAGCTTGTCATTAACACCAACCCTGAATGTGACAATAAGGTCTGAATGTCTGAAGAGTCGCTCACTTCCAAACATTGCTTTCGGCAACGTGGCTCTGTGGAAATTCAGTTTTCTTTGCGTTAATTTCCTGCTCTAGCGGCTTAATATCCCCGCTGGGATCAATAAAGCTTTGGCTTATCTTATCTCCCTGATCTACCACCTTGTGTCTGATGTCTGCTCTTCAGTTATTCTTTTGTTAACAACAACAACAGCGCTGATGCTGAAGCCGTGTCTCAGACGACGCTGCTGGTGTCGTTTTCATTCGTTCAGAGACAGCGTGGTGCTTCACTCATGACATGTTTGATGAAAAAGTAGGTGCTCTTCACAACCTTCATAAATAATAACCGTTTATTTGCTCTGCGTGTGTGTTTATGTAGCTGCTGGTTGTGTTTGGTCACGTGTGTCCATTTATGGGTCGAGCTGCTGTTGAGCCGTTTGGTTTGGATCATTTTATTGGTTGATGTGTACTAAGGCTGTAAATATTAGTTTGTTTGCTTTGTGGCGGTTGTGCTCTACGTTTTGTGTTGGTCACGTGTTGCTGTTGCGTTCGGTGTGAGCCATGTGTCGAGGCATCCACAGACAATTCCATTAAAACTATTTGAGAGCGTTTGTTTTCTCCATGAGGTTGTCCCTCTGGGTGTTTGTACAGTTGAGAAGACACAAGTAAGATGGTGATCTCTGGAGTACAGTTGGATGCTTCAGACTGTGTGGGCCTGTGATGGCTCAAGGTGTTTTGCTGCATTACCTGTCGCTTCATTCCTCGATTGGATTAACTTTGTGTGACCCTCGTGACCTGTGGTTGCTTTTTTTGTAGGTATACAAGATCGAAGACAGAACAAGAGGACATTTGGATGTTTTTAGGGCTTCTAGAGGAGCTAGGAGGTGTTCTGCCCTTCTGCAGCAGATTTGTGGGGTGGTGCATGAACTTGAATGTCTTACCTGAGTTGGTTTGGATGGGAGGTCCAGCATCGCCACCACACTCCTGCTGGAGCTCCCCATGCTCATGGCTGCTTGTGTTTTTGCATCTTGTCCACTCGACAGTTTCTGAAGTTGTTTATTTACTGAAGCAAAACTTTTATTTTTTGTAAACTCTGGTTTTGCTGCAGCCCACGAGCCGGCTCGTAACGATATTAAAATTAATTTGTGCGGTGTAGTATTTCGATTAAACCATCAGTTCCTGTGTCTTACTCAGCTTTCCTTGCAGCAGCTTTGCTACTTTCATTAGACCTCCGTCCCACTTGTACAGCAGACTCTTACTAGTGAGGAAAGTAATCTGAGGTGAGAGAACAGGCATGATGTGCAGCAAAGGGCCAGAAGTCAAACCCCAGAAATATTAGATTCATGGTGAATAAAAGATGTTTTTGTGGCGTTCATTGTGAAAAACTCTGGTCATTCTCTCGCTGTGTCTTTCATCAGCACGGAGACTCTGCTCGGGAGCTGAGTGGCCCTCGGCTGCTGTCGGAGGACTCGGCTACACACACACACACACACACACACACACACACACACACACACACCTCCTGTAGACACAGCTGAAGCTCAGTCTTCCTGCAAATTACTTTGTGTCTTTAGCTGCAGGTCCTGCAGTCAGATGGTTCAGAGTTAGCTGGAAATTTAGCACATTTTCAGAGGAGTCTGAGCAGTCTGACAGCCTGGGGAGGTACACAGCGTTAGCCTAGTTTCTGTTGTGCATCGATGTTTAGCTCCGTCACTCTGAGAACAGACTACTGTACTTCTGTTTTTTATTATATTTTCAGGTTTTTGCCTTGCAGCTCTTTAACACTTTGCTGCTCTTGTTATTCTAGGAGTTCTCAAACTGACGGGAAAGGAGTCGTATTTGTTCCAGGGCAGAAAGGGGGTAATAAATAGAACCTCCTCCAGTGGCATCAGTGGTAAATATTGCTGTCACACAGGGTTGGAGGTCAGGCCAAGATTATAGCTGCGAGTGACCCAACGGCCAACCTGTGATCTAGATGAGTCGCTCTCGTACAGATAAAAGGTGTCCTGCTGTTTTAGTGACCCACAAAGCGAGCCTTGCGTGCTTGATCACAGGAAACAAATAAATTACTGTTTATGCTGACTGTCTGACATCCTGAGGTGTTCATAGAAAATCGTGAATACCGGAGACGTTTGAAGACACGACTCACATCTGGACGCTCCTTTATGAGGCTCAGAAATGGGCCCAGAAGAGGAGAGAGTCCCGACGAGCATCTGGGACGAGTTAAGAAAGACGAAGGGGGCTTCTGTCTTGTCTAACGAGGGTTTTGTGTCACTCCAGTCTTGTCATCACCGTGTTGGACAAGGGAAGGGGGGGAGGGTGTCAAAGTTTGAGTGTCTAAGTCGAGATCAAAGTGAGGCGGCGGCAGCAGAGAACACAGAAAACAATGCTGTCACTCTGCTCCACAAAAGAGCTGGAAACGAGCGAGCCCGTCGCTGTAGGAATGATGTAGCGGCCAGGAAAGCTACGGTGAGGCGGGGATTTGACAGCCAAAGCTAAACCACACACAACTCTGGGCCCCTGGATCCACTTAAAATATTCCACATGTAGTGACATCTGTGTTACCGCTGCACTGATGGCCCAAACTGATCCTGCAGGCCACCATGAAAAACCCAAAATCAAACCAGATTTTAGAAACAGGAGACAGTGGAAGTCGGTCCTCTTTCCATCGTGCTATTGGCTGCATCGGGAGGAGGGAATAAGGAAGTCCCAAAACAGCAGTCGTGCTCTTGCAGATCAATGTGCAGGTGTGAGTGGTTTTCTAATTGGGCCTGTGAGGACCAAACCACACGTATGTGGGTTTACAGCTTTGGCCCCAACAGATGCAAAGACGTTCACCATCTACACGACAATAACTGAGTGATGATAACAACATTACTGAGTAGTAGCATCCACCTCAGTTACTGAGCCAGGGCTTGTGTATGTGTCTCAGTAATCAGCGGTGGCCACTCCCACATGTCTACGGCTAAAAACACTACTTTCTACTATAGGTTTGATGCTACACCCTTGCACCACGTTCTAGTCACTATCTGTGATTTTATGTAGGAGTGTTGAACAGAAACAAATGGGCTGATTGTCGTCCTAATCAGCCAGGTGATTTATTTTGGTTATATTGGACAAAGAAATACGGAAGAGGATTAAGGCCACTGAAGAAAAAAATAATAAAATTCTGAGAAAAAAGTCAGAATTCTGACTTTTTTTTTTCAGAAATTGAAAAAAAAAAATCTCCCGGAATTTTTTTTAAATTTTTAATTTTTTTATTTTTTTTATTTTTTTAATGTTCTGGGGAAAAAAGTCAGAATTCTGACTTTTTTCAGAGATTGGGGGAAAAAAATCCCGAAATTTTTTATTTTTTTTAACGTTCTGGGGAAAAAGTGAAAATTCTGACTTTAATCTCAGAATTCTGACTTTTTTCTCAGAATTTCTTTTTTTTTCTTCAGTGGCCCTCATCCTCTTCTGTAAAGAAAAGATTTGTGAATGACTTCAGTGAATATTTGCTATTTTTACTTTGTAAATGTTTTTTTTTGTTTGTTTGTTTTTAACT
Source organism: Stegastes partitus (assembly GCF_000690725.1). NCBI lineage: Eukaryota > Metazoa > Chordata > Actinopteri > Pomacentridae > Stegastes > Stegastes partitus. The sequence goes on from NW_007578345.1 coordinate 373,102, forward strand.
CTTATCACGATTATTCGCCTTTATGGAAACAGCACAGCACCATATGTCATATATACATATCTGCCTGTACCATACTACAATCTCATATATGTCTACATATACACAGCACAGTCATGGCTAGAAGTAGACGTAACTCAAAAATGTCTTCTGCACAGTATCATAAAAAGCTGAAGTGGAATTTGTTTTTTTTAGATCAGCATGTACAACCTTTTTGCCAACTCTGGAACAAACTGATGACTTTGTAGATAATTAACTATTTTACAAACATTTTTAATTTGCTTCCACACTTGTCTCCTGTGTGCTCGCTCTAAACACAGCCTGCAGTTCAGCCCAGTTCAGCTGAAACGTCTCAGAACGTTGAACCACGGATGGTTTCACACACGAGCTGATGATGGCTGGATTTTGTATTTTTTTTTACCAAGCAAATGGGTTTTTCTTTTGGCAATTTTAAAAAAGAGATACGTAGAAAAAAGTGATTTTGATAAAATTGCTTATTTTTTTTTGACAGAACCACATGTCACAGATTATTCATTCAAACCCATCGGCAGGTTTTGTGGATTTAAACATTCAGTGATTTACTTTAAAAAATGCTTCACAAAGTGTGATGATACCAAAGCATTTAAAGCTGTATTTATCCTCTTTTAGGTGATGAAAACGTACCACATGTACCACACTGAGAGCATCAGTGCAGAGAGCAAGCTCAAAGATGCTGAGAAGCAGGAGGAGAAGCAATTCAGCAAGTCCGGAGATCTCAACGTCAACCTCCTGCGCCACGAGGATCGCCAACCGAGACGCAGCACCGCCAGGAAAATCGAGAAGATGAAAGAGAAGGTAGGTTTGCCTCCAGTAAGAAGAGAGAAGTGTTGTGTGTTTACATACACATGGTTCAGTTTGGCTTCAGTTTGTGTGCTACATGAATCCTGTGAAGTGTTTAGGCTACGAAGACTCTTCATACAGCTTCTCACCAAAGTTAAATATTAGAAATTCTAGTTCTGTAAATGGAGAAGCAGCTTAGTTTGTTGGGTTTACTTGGAAAGTGTGAGCGAGCAGAGCCGGCAGACAGGCAGCAACACAATGCCAGAAACTCTCATGAGCAAACTGCAGGTCTGCAGCCAGAAACACAGAGCGAGCTGCAGCCCAGTAACCCGACTCCCTTTCCATCTTATGCAGATTTCTAGTTTGTGAAAAGTCTTCTCTGCCAGAAGTGTCAGGCTGGTGGTCTCTGGAGCATACTGTACTTCAGATGCTGCCATGCAATTTTTATTCTGGATTTTCTTCTGGAATTTCTTCATGCAAATGAAACTCCCATTATCTCTCAGGTGCAGGAAATCAAAAGGCTGTCAGCAGAGCAGCAGCGCTTCTCCCTCCTCAGGCTGGTGTTCTCAGAGATGCTGCTCGGCTTTGGAGCAGCAAACTATTTATAACGCAGCAGCGTAGCGATGAATATTCCACTGTGCCTTGGTCCTAAGCTTTTGTCTCATTACTCTGCCTGCAAACAGGTTAGAAACAGACGAGGAAGGAGGAAAACTTAATCTCTTTCCCTCTAACGCACTGCTGAAATTTGCATCATAATGGTTTTTGTGAAATTGGAAATAAAATGTCCATGTATAGTGAAATGTACAAACAAACATAATTGGTAGAAGTCTCTGCTTTAGAATTATAATGCTTTTGTTGCATTTTAAACTTGCTTCTGTGAGTTGTGTCTGAGTCATTGTGTTGCTAAAGTGGGTGAGGATGTCAACATTGTTATGCACTCATTTGTAAAATCAAAGTCTTGTGTTTTTCAGTGTGCCATCTTACTTTATCCGAGCTTTAGAACAAATGCATGTGTTTGTCAGACATTGGAAATTAAAGGCCGACAGCAAGAAGAACTTGTTTAGTTAATCCTCCGAGCTCCACACAGTTTCTGGTCATGTTCTGCTCCTGTCAGGTTTTTACTCACCGAAGGCTCATTTGCAGTCCAGAGTCCTGCACCTCGATGGGAACAGCACAGCCACGGCTAGAAGGAACCAGACTTGTTTCACAAAAATTCAGCTTGCACATCATTTTTTCACATCCCCACAGGTGTAACCACTGCCAGAGGAAAAAAGAAATGGTGGTTCTGCATGTCGATTGATTTTATCTGCCTCTTTGCGTTTAATGTAATTAATTAATGATGTTTTGTGAATTGACTTTATCTGTTTTCTCATAGTTTTGTGTGAAGCACTCGGGTACGGATTGTGCCGTACAGATGAACCTGCCATGCTGTAAATGTTTTACTACAGGACTTACATGTCCTGCAGTTCAATCCAGTTCAGCTGAAAGGTTCCTGGATTTCTGGTACATTACTGTTGGTAGCAGCTTGGTCACTGATGGCTGCCCAGTTGGCCCGAGGAGCGCAGAATGTTTTCTTATTCACAGACTCTGGCCAGAGAAAACTGGTTCATTTTTAAATGTGACTTGTAGAAGAGTGGGATCACAGTTTTAAGCTGATAGATGGAGTCATTTTAGTGATTAAAAAAGACAACATACGCTTTAAATCTGCTGCTGGATTTCGGGGTTCAGAGGGTTAAACTTGAATTATGATTAATGCCAATTTAATGTCTACAGGATGTAGCTGGTTAGCTTAGCTTAGCTTTAAGACTGCAGTCTATCCATGGATACAGGGGGGGACAATCAGCGTCATAGCATCATAACAAAATCACAACCAAATCTACTTTCCAGTCAGAAACATTTTATATGGATCAAACAAATGAGATCTAATGTGTTATTCAGGACGTGGGCAGTAATTTAGCGATTTTCCAGTCTTGATGCTAAGCTAAGCTAACCGCCTGCTGGCTTTAGCTGTATATTTACCATTCAGACATCTCATCGAACTTCAGGCAAGAAAGTGAAAACAAGAATTCCCAAGATGGAATATGAGCTGTTAAATATTTTATGTGCATGTGTTACTTGTGTGTGGTGTTTAAGTGTTTAGAGGCAGACTAATAAGGAAACGCGAGCCTGGCTGTGCCGCCGAACACACGACTGTCTAGAGGCAGCTTCTCTAGAGCCGCCGCTTCCTCCAAACTTTCCTGCCTGTGTGATGATCCCAAAGCTGCAGCTGCCTGAGCACACACTCAAACCCCCCCTGCTGCTTTATATTCCTGCACTGATGGTTTTTCCCTTCATCTCCTCTGTCTCTTCTCTCCTCCCCAGAGGCAAGCCAAGTACTCAGAGAATAAGCTGAAATGCACAAAGGCCCGGAATGACTATTTGTTGAACCTGGCAGCAACAAATGCAGTGGTGGCAAAATATTACATCCATGACGTCTCTGATATGATCGATGTGAGTATGCACGAGGCACATGTGTTTGTTTACATCTCTCAGCTGGGACTTGTGATGTTGATTTAACTCTGCAGCAGTGTCACTTTTCTCACCATCTGTTCCTGCGTCTCATTCACTCTCAGCCTGTTGGCTGTTTGTCTTCAAGCTGCTCTGTTGGCCCCAATAAATGTATTTGCCTTCATTTTTTCACTATTAACTTCTGCACAACAAACCTAACACTGATATGCTGCTAACTGGCTGCTGTTGACATGAAAACGAGTTCAGCAACACGGTTTTTGACTGATGACTCCATCAGCGTTGACAGAAGGATTTCTGCTCCATCCTCCTCCTCAGCCTTGTCCTCGTTCGTTTGTTTTTTGTCGATGCTGCTATTGGGAGCTTTGGTGGGACAAACACAGCATGTCCTGGTAACCGGCTGCCTTTAGCTGTCACCGAGGAGAAACATGAACCAGGACACATACGCACACAGCTCCTCTATTTTTTGGGGGGATCAGAATAGAGGACGCAGCCTTTCTGACACTGATCCAAGAAGCTGTAGGTTATTAAGAGTGAAAAATTGCCCTGCCCTTCAGACTGGAGGATAGCAGAACGTAGCTGTTTTTAATATCCTGAATGTCAAGCTCGTAGAAAAACTACAAGTCAGACATGAAGTCAAGTTACTCAGATTGTAAACCAGTGGCACTGCTGGAAATCAAGTCTGAGTGTTACCAGCGAGGATGACTTTGTTTAGCAAACGGCTAGTGGCTGGAAGTCGGCTGCAGTCAGCTGGTGAGCAGAGGCTCTGCTTATGCAGGCATGAATAAGGTTAATGTGGCTGGCAGTGCTCCCTCCGCAGTGGCTGACCTGCTACCAGTCATCTGCTGGAAACAGATGAAGATTAAGAAGATTAAGACTTTATTGACCTTTTTGAAGGCAACTCTCTGTGTCCATTCCTCTTGTATGCACACATGCATCCGTCTGTTCAACGAGGCGAGGCTTTGTGATGCACGGTTTGCATCTTGTTCTCATTTGACATTTCACTATCGGTTGTAAGTTCTTCCAGTTCCCCTGTTATTATAATATACACACACATGAGAAACCATCTTTGTTTAGTTATGTGCTGTATGTTATGTGCTCTATAGATGAGGTAACTGTGCAAGCAGGTTGGGTCTTTCCAAAACTGTATATTGTGTGTTATTAGTTAATGTGTTTGACAGTGTTATAGACTGTATAGAGCCCGACCTGTGCATTGGTTTCCCAATATTACCAGCTGATATTGGCCTTTCTGTTTCATTCTTTACTAACCTCAGCACTGATTGCAGCGCATGCAGCAGAGTGTATGTTACAGCTGAGCAGACGGTGTGTGAAGTGCATCGCTGCAAAATTATTAAACTTGGAATCAGCCCCAAACATCCAGCATAGGTGTAATATGTATTAAACTGTTTTGTTTTGTCGCTGACTGCTGATGAGTAAAATACAAGTCAGTGGATGTCATCTTAAACTTTGACATTCAGATCATATTTCTATCAGAGAATTGGTGCGTCTGTGTTTTTTTTCCTTCTCTCTGTGCTAATGACCCGGTTGTCACATTTTCGCTCGAGGCCCACCACCATACGGCACCACATTAGCCATGGTGGTAGAGGCACATTTTCCAGGTCAGCCATGATTTCAGTGACATTTATGCAACACAGCGAGCATGACTTGCACTTTTAAATGATTGCAGTTGAAACGCTACAGCGTGATTTAGTCCAATGCAGCTAAACCTGAGTCAGGCTATACGGTATAACGGTGATCCGACGGCGATAAATGGAGACACTGGGAGCCTGATTCATGGCTTTTCCTGCCTTTTTTTGCTGGGCTGCTTTTATAGATCCACTGTCTGGCACCTCAAAGGTCCATGTCATCCTAAATCCTGCTGAGCTGGAGGGAATGGGATTGTGAGCTTGACTGGGTTGTTTGCCACAAGCAGGCAAGAGAAAGAGAAGGCTTCGTTTGTAATGTCAGAACCACAGACCGTCGCACGTCAAACCAGAAGCAAGGGAGGTTTGTCAGTGACCTTAAAATGTTAACGCTGAATTCGGGGCAACATGATGAGTTTATTTACTACTTTTCTGAGAAATTACGTCCTCTGCGATGAGAGTGTTTGGTCATCAGGGAATCATCTGTAGAGAGAGGAAGTTTTACAGCAAGGACACAGTAAAAATGTATTTTTACTTTTTGTGGACTGTTGGGATTCTGTTGTGGGGCAACAGACAGTTAAACCAAGTCTTTAACCATGTCCGTGTCCATGTGGAGGTTTTTGTTTTATATGCTAGGAGACATAATATGACCACAATAAGCAGTCAGCGCCACTGCTGAGCATTTCCACCTTGAAAGAAAGAAGAAATACAGATTCAGAAATCTACCAACCTCAGTAACCAACCCTTATTTGTGAATGTATAGATATGCAAATATAATATAGTATGGGTATCGCTCTAATGAGAAAGATGAAAAGGAAAGAGGTCAACAGCACTTGGATTCAGTCTTTCTCAGTCCTCTGCTGCTGCTGCTGCTGCTGTATAAATGTGTTCTCAGTCTGTTTGCTTGTTTAAAAAGAAGCTAATTTACTCCCTTTAGTCTTTGGTCTACTGAGCCATTTTGACAGAGTGGTGCAATGAGGCTTGTGCACAAAGTGGGGAGACTGCTTCCTCAGTGCTAAAGAGCGCTAAAGAGCGTTTACTCAGTGATTTACAAAGCTGTCAGTTGCCTCAAGCTTCCCTCTGAACCTCCTCGCTGCTATCCTCTGCTTAATTAGGTTACTTCATACAGGCCTGTGTGATAAGGCTCTGTAATTATCCCCGGTGTCCTACTGCGCTAGCCCCTGTAATTCTGTAAACTCTGGTTCTATTTTTGAAGGGCAACCTGTAGCAGAACATAATTTGGTATCGAGTCCATTAAATAGGTCTGAACATGGTGAGAGGTGCTCAGACTAATAAACTGCACAGCTGAGTTTTGCGCATTCACCTTTTGATCATTCCCTTATTATACATTTATATTGATTTGTTGAATTAGTTCGAATCAGTTCTGTTTCCAAGCAGGTTTTCACACTCAAAGAATTCGATGTGGAAAGAGAAAGGACAAAAGACCAAGTGCTTCTGACTATTTGGTTGAATTATAAACAAAAAAAAATATTTACCTTTTATTACTTTTACATTAAAGAACAGCGAAGCACCAGCTGCGGTGATGTGGACGCCTGCTTCAGGGTGTGGTCCGTGCACTGCGGCATCGCTGCTGTCTGTGGGTTTTAGAGCACATTTGTGACCACATGCAAGATCGGATGTGAAACCCTGATATGAGCCGTGCGTTAGGTAACGTTTCAAGCCGGGCTCCTGTTCTAACGTGTGTGGTTGAAATGCTGCAATATTACAGCTGGAAACCGTGGAGCTTAGAATGTTTTTACCGTGTTTGAGCAGAGCTGGACGTGAGCTGGTGTGCTCGAGCTGCATTGGATTGGGGTTACATCGAGGCCATTTTAGGGCACCAACTGACTATTTGCATGGACAAAGAAGCTTGTAAACATGTCATTTTAAATTAACAGAGACAAGCTTTTAGGAATTTAATCAATGCCAGTAGAGGGACTTTAATCAGAGATACACGTATAGTTTTTTTTTCTATTTTGCTTTTCCAAATGCTGCTACAAGGTGCTTTTGAGGATATTGATCTGATGTTTTGTCTCCACAGTGCTGTGACCTGGGCTACCACGCTAGCCTGGCGCGCACCTTCAGGACCTACTTATCTGCAGAGTACAACTTGGAGACGTCGCGCCACGAGGGACTGGATATCATCGAGAACGCAGTGGACAACCTGGACTCCCGCAGTGACAAGCACAAGATCATGGATATGCATAACCAGGTGTTCTGTCCTCCGATGCGCTTTGAGTACCTGCCACACATGGGAGACGAGGTGAGATCCTCCGAAGGCCGCGACTTTCATCACATATTTGTTTCTCATGCCACCGACTAAAGAAAAAAATGTTGTCTGTATAAAGTAGCGCTCTGTTTTTATTTCATCCGTTCCAACTCATTTGCCCGCCGCCTCCTCCTCCTCCTCCTCCTCCTCCTCCTCAGGTGTGCCAGGTCAGCGCCCAGCAGCCGGTCCAGACTGAGCTCCTGATGCGCTACCACCAACTGCAGTCTCGCTTAGCGACACTAAAGATTGAAAATGAGGAGGTGAGGATTTATGATCTATGTCTGTCCGGCACCAGTAACCCCCCACCCCCTCATCTTCCCCACAGCCATCACACCACTGAAGGGCAAAACACCAAGAAGGAGGGCCACATCACCATCTGTTCTCTTTGCAATTACTCTCCGGTGACCCTTGCTCTGTGGGAGCTGAGAATATATTTAGATTGTCACAGTGCCAATGTTTTCTATGAAGTTATATATGAAATTGTCTGTTTAGTGATGGAGATGGGAGCCAAGGACACAAAGGTGCAAATGGAGGTGATAATAACCACGGCCTGATAGACCTGCAAGTGACAATAGCTCTGTCTCTCTGTGTCTCGTGTGCTGGAGGATAATGGATGAGTCCTGCCATTACTGGAAATGAGCTTTATCAATCTCAGGCCTAAACAAAAAGCCTCCTTCAGTCATGTTGTGAGCAGTTCATTTACCTTCCCTGGCTCTCTTCATTTTCATGTCTTGGTCTGATGTATATCTGAGCTGCAGGCTGCTTCGTTTATATTCTGTGTCATGTCGGTGCAGTCAGAGGTCATTTATTCTTCAGGGGTCAATTTGTTTTTAATGTACTCGTGCTTTAAATAACTCACTTGTGCTTCTGAAAATGTCATTGACTAGTTCAGTTTTTGACCGAACAAGTAGCATCGATCCACGCAGAACAGAAAATAAAGACGGAGTGAGACGATAAGCTTCGTCTGGTTTCCTTCCTGTGCAGGTGAGGAAGACCTTGGATGCCACCATGCAGACGCTGCAGGACATGCTGACAGTGGAGGACTTTGATGTGTCGGATGCCTTTCAGCACAGCCGCTCCACTGAATCCATTAAGTCTGTGGCCTCCGAATCCTACATGAGCAAGCTCAATATCGCCAAGAGGAGGTCGAACCAACAGGAGACAGAGATGTTCTACTTTTCAGTGAGTTCGGGCCGACTTGTCTTTCGGTCTACCGACCCGCTACGAACCTCAAACCATCAGTCTTCCACAAATTGCATTTCTGCTGATCTGAGCGACACTAAATTGTTTTGCTGGGATCGTGTTACACTGGCTTTGTGCTGCTCTTGACTCATGATTGCCTTTATTTGTCCGTCTAGAAATTCAAGGAGTACCTGAACGGCAGTAACCTCATCATTAAACTGCAGGCCAAGCATGACTTACTGAAGCAGACACTGGGTGAAGGTAGGAAGACCTCTTGATTTGTCTTAGGTGTGCACATGACTTGGTGTTATATCTTCTAATAATGACCTACAGAGTCGCCTCCGGGGTTATAGT
>NW_007578346.1:0-36057 GCF_000690725.1 Stegastes partitus
AGAACACTGTCCCTACTGTGGAACATGGAGGAGGCTCTGTTATGTTCTGGGGCTGCTTTGCTGCATCTGACACAGGGTGTCTTGAATCTGTGCAGAGTACAATGAAATCTCAAGATTATCAATGTATTCTAGAGAGAAATGTGCTGCCGAGTGTCAGAGAACTTGGTCTGAGTCACAGGTCATGGGTCTTGCAACAGGATAATGACCCAAAACACACTAAAAACATCCAAGAATGACTCAGAGGAAAACATTGGACTATTCTGAAGTGGCCTTCCATGAGCCCTGATCTAAATCCTATTGAACATCTGTGGAAGGAGCTGAAACATGTTATCTGGAGAAGGCACCCTTCAAACCTGAGACAACTGGAGCAGTCTGCTCATGAGGAGTGGGCCAGAATACCTGCTGAGAGGTGCACAAGCTCACTGACAGTTACAGAAATCGACAAATCGTTTGATTGCAGTGATTGCCTCAAATGGTTGTGCAACAAAATATTAAGCTAGGGGTACCATCATTTTTGTCCAGGCCTGTTTCATGAGTTAATTTTTTAAATAGTTCTGTTAAATCACAGTTCAAAAGCAATGTCAGATTTTCATTGGTTAATTTTCATAGATTTTGTATTTATTATTACTTTTGTCAGATTCAAGTTATTTCTGTGACCATTGTAGGTTTTTCTTTCATTATCTGAAGGGTACCAACAATGTGTAAGTGGAACGGACCATATCGGGTTCTTCTCACCACACCTCCTGGATACATCGATCTCACTGTAAAAAGGTATTGTCGCCCTCTCCTGATTAGTAGCAGGTCCCAAAGAGCTGCAGCTTTCTTTGTTCAGTTTCTGTGGGGAAGTCTGAGCTACAAAGGAGTGTGGCTCCAACAGGGGACACACTGGCTGTAGCTAGTAGGGAGAAGCCATAAGCATGAGACGAGGACATTTTATTGGTATGGGGCTGTGTGTCCCTTACCTAGGCCCATGTGTGACCTAGTCTCACGCAGTAGCAGATACTTGGTGGGTTTGTGGAAATGTTACAATTCTGTATCCCACACTGTAAACTTAGAGACCAGATTGCTATGGGTTTCACCTCTATCATCTGTCACTGGTGTTTAATTAATATGAATGTAGACTTTATGAACTTTGTCTATTTGCACCCAGATATATCAGAAAAATCTAAGCCCTGTGGCCCTCACTCTCAGCAAGAAGGAGCTTGCAGCGAACGCCCTCCTGACACGACAGATTCGAGCTGGAACTGACTCCTCATGGCTGAAGCAGGACGATTGTGCTGTCACTGCATCCTGTTCTGGGGATGGACAGCAGCCGAGCCAAGTCCTATAGAAGATGAAAGAGCGTTCTGACATGATGCACAAGGCCACAGGAGTAAACACTTCTCCACTTGGAAAGGACTGTTACCAATGATTGAAGGAGGCCTGGTGGTTATGTTGCTGACTCTGATGTGCTGTGGTTGTTGTATTTCTCCCTCTTGTTTGACAATTCTTGTCTAATATGATTTCTACAAATTTACATACTCAAATGAGTCAGGTGTGTTGGAAGAGGAAAACATCTAAAACATACAGGATTGTGGCCCTTGAGGACCAGGATTGGACACCCCTGGCTTCGAGGTTCTACGCTGTAGTTTTAGCCACAGTACTTGGAGTCAAACATGCTCACTACCCTAGATTCCTGTCAGTACTTTACAGCCACGACCTCAGAGACTGAAGATGTTTTATTTAGACTCAGGTCCAACGCCTGTATTTGTGCTCCTCAATCCCTATGATCTTCGCGTCTTCCCAATTCAAGAGGCTATTGAAATCAGGAAGCGAGGCTCACATACAATCAACAGAGATGATGGAGCGTTCCTTTTATCCCACACCTGGGACGCGCTGCTCCAGAGGCGTGTGGCACATCCACTAGATTTGTCAAATTGGCCATACCTGGGAACAGGTGATAGACGCGTCACACACGTGAGACGACACTTCTGAAAAAAGCGGCAGAAAAGACGCCAAAACATGTCAAGGTACAGCTAACAACTTTATACCATTTGTCGTATTAAAAAGAAATCCTTAAGTCTATTGTATACTGAAGACAAAATGAACATCTTTGCTACATGATGTTTTATTGAGTTGACCTGGTGTACGGGTTTTCTCAGACTGTTTGCACAGTGTGCAGGATGCCAGCTATGTGAGTTGGTCTTTTCTTGGGTAAGGTAGCGTGATAAGAAGAAAATAAATACCGACAGAGCAAATCATTTATGATACATAATCATATAATAACATTATTGGTCCCAAAGGTAAAAACTACAAAGCTACGCAGCAAAAAAGTAGATAAAATATGGAAAATAAATCACCAGTCAATCAAATTTACCAGCCTTAATATTTTAAAAAATGAACTTATTAATGCACCATAATTACGAGCCAATGTTTTTTTTTTTTTTGTACTTTAAGTATTTTTGTTTCCAATAGTTTTGTACTTTTGCTTAAATAAAAATGAAAATGCACTACTTTCTCCTGTACAAGAGTACTTCTGCAGAGTGACCTGTGTACTTTTTCCACCTTTGGTACTCTGACACACCTTTAAATCTCTCACCACTAATCAATGACAGTAGCACCTAACTTTTATTTATATATATATATTTCCCAAATTCGAGAAACAGACGACAGAGAAAAAACATTTTTAAAAAAGAAAAGAAAAAAATAGAAAAGACGCTTGTAGCCCAGAAAACATGCTGCTCCTTTTTTTTTTTTTTTTTTTTTTTTTGTACGATTGCAGAGCAGTGAGGCGTTCAAAGTCCAGGAGGCGTAAACGGAATATCTGGACTCGTGCTGAAGCTCGAGTCTGTCAGTAGTCCTCTGGCAGCAGCTGCAGCACCTCATCACAATGTTTTCATACATTCTGTACATCGCTTTGGCACTTTTGCCGATATTGCTTTACTACTGGAAAAATCCTTACTTTCTCGACGACTTAAGTTACACAATCTCCGCGATAAAAGTCGGCATCCGTCTGAGCAAAAACAGAAAAAACTTTCAAGGTATTTTGGGGCGTTTCTTCGACGACGTGAAGAAGCATCCGCACAAGAAGTTCATAGTTTTCGAGGACGCTTCCTACACGTACATCCAGGCCGATAAGGAGAGCAACAAAGTGGCCAGAGCTCTATCCGCGCATGTGCAGCTGAAGCCGGGGGACACGGCGGCCCTGTTCCTGGGAAACGAACCCCACTTTGTGTGGATGTGGCTCGGACTGGCCAAACTGGGGTGCACGGCGGCTCTGCTCAACAACAACATCCGATCCAAGTCTCTGCTGCACTGCTTCTCCTGCTGCGACGCCAAAGTCCTGATCGTTGGTGCAGGTAAGCTGGGAGGACAAGTGGGACAGAGTTGTCCTGCATGTGTTTATGGGGAGAATTTCAGCTTTTCTGCATGATTCAGCCTATTTGCATGGACTTGAATTTGAAAAATCGAATTTCCCTTCTGGGATAAATAAAGTATTTTCTTTCATTTCATTTCTTTCATTTCATTGCACAAGGGTTTAGAATAGAATAGAATGCTTTATTGTCATCAAACATGGTGCATGACGAAATTTAAGAAAGAAATTTAAGGTTTGCAAACCTGCCACCCCACAAGTAAATGCTTGTATCTCATAAACCTGCATTTAATTTTAGATCTCATTCGATTAACACTTCAGCACACAGGAGTCTTGTGCAGGAATGAAATTAACATTTGCTCTCTAAGGTCACCACTACGTTACATATCCATCCATCTATAGAGAGGCAGATACTTTATTTATTCATTCATTCATTCACAATCAAGGTATCCAGTATATTACATGATGTTACATGCAAGAGAAAAACTGATGGTGCTGGTACAATTAAAAAAACAAACAAAAAAAAGACAGTATTAAAAAATATAAATACTGTAAAACAAACAAACAAATGCAGAAGTGGTGCTTGGTGCACCTTGGATTATATATTTGAAGAGTTCATTTGCAAAAACAGAGAACTCCATCTTCCCAAACCTTCAGAAAAGCCACTTTTCCATCATCTACCTGAGACAACATCAATCAGACTTAAGTTATCTATATTTTAGTCATGTCATTTCCACTGAGTCAAATCCACTCAACTTCAGTTTGATTGATATTATTGTAAGCAAACAACAACAAAAAGTTGTCTGAAAATCTACAAAAATGGAGTTATCTGTTTTTGCAAGTAAACTCTTCACTTATTTCAACAAAAATGCATTGCATGAATAAACTGTCTCATCTGTTGTATTTTGTGGTCAAAAAAATGTGCAAACTGTGCCAGAAAAAGGACACTTTCTCGAACACCTCACACTTTGATTGTCATTTCCGTGACCTTGTTACTTATTGTCCTTATAGTAACTGATTGGCACCATTTCCATCAATCCCCAGTATGTTTGGCATTGTCTTCCCATTTTATTGCCACTGCTCTGACCTTCACCAAGGCCTCACTGGCTCTGCTCTGCTTTCCTCTCTTCTCCCAGACCTGCGAGGGGCTGTGGAGGAGGTGCTGCCCGCCTTGAAGCAGCAGGGCATCCAAGTGTTCATCCTCAGCGAGCACTGTGACGTGGAGGGCATCCAAAGCTTCTCTGATAAAATCCAGCAGGCCTCAGACGAGCCGGTGTCGCCTCAGCTGGCCAACCTTAACCTTAAGAGCCCTGCGCTGTACATTTACACCTCAGGAACTACAGGTAACCTGGCAGGTGTACCTGCAGGCCAGCCAAGAAGATATGAGCGCTGCTGACGTCAGGATTCAAGATACTTTAATGGCTGTTTTTATTGTTCGTTATCTTTACTATCGTGAATCAGGCATAGGATTAGGCTGTTTTGATGTTATGAATCGTACATGAGGGTGATTCATCATTTCAAAACACATACCAGCATGCATATCAGCCTCCATCAAAGCATGGCAGCACATATCATAAACTTCTTTCACTTAAACTCTCTTAAAGCCAAATGATGATGTAAAAGAAGCTAAAGTGTTCCAATTCCTATTATTCATTTTCTTATTCATAGGAATACTGGGAAATATATGCTCCATCAAGTGCTTTATAGATGTTGTATGTGCTGTGTCTGACCAGGGGAGCTCCCTGAAAGCCTTGATAGAGCTCCTACTGTGCATATCTGACCTTGACTTCTAATCTGAGCTTATATTTTCAGCGTTGAGACCTTGAGCGACATAAGTAGGACAATAAAAACTATACTACGTCGGCTTTTAAAGGCAGTGTTATCTTTCAGGGCTTCCCAAAGCCGCTGTGGTCAACCAAGAGAGGGTACTGATGGCATCCTGTCTCCAGTCCATGGCTGGTGTGCGCTCAGACGATGTCGTCTACATTTACCTGCCTCTGTACCACTCTGCTGGTTTCCTGATGGGCCTTTGCGGAGCTATAGACCAAGGTAACTCATGAAACGCTGCCAGCAAGTGAAACCACAAACCCAGATTTAGGCCCTACATCTTTATGATAACATGAAGTTTATTGAAGGTTAAGCCAACAGGTATATGACCTCAAATAACAGGCAGTTTGGCTGCGATTTTTATTGTTTGTATTTCAAAGTCCTAAAGTTCAGTTTACGACACTTGCTGAGCTCGAGACGGCATGTTTGCTGAAATGTGTGTCTCTTCATTTCTAGGCCTCACTGTTATTTTAAGACGTAAATTCTCTGCGTCCAACTTCTGGAATGACTGCAGGAAGCACAATGTGACTGTTATTCAGTACATAGGAGAGATTATGCGCTACCTCTGCAACACACCAAAGGTAAACAGCAGTTTAATGTCACCAACAAGTTTAGTAGCATCCTAAAACCTTTTTTTAAAATTCAATCTGCATGGTCAGAGACATTACTTGTAAAGGTAAAACGTGTTTCTGATTTTTTATTTATTTTTTTGTCCTTCAGAAAGACAATGACAGGGATCATAAAGTCCGGTTGGCTGTGGGAAATGGAATAAGGGCCGACACATGGGCCGACTTCCTGGATCGATTCGGAAACATTCGCATCTGTGAATGCTACGGAGCCACCGAAGGAAACGTCGGCTTTGTCAACTACGTTGGCAAAATCGGAGCAATTGGCAGAGAGCATTTTCTCCACAAAGTAAGAAGAATACAAATGCTGTTTATTTTTTTATTTGCTGCAGGGCAACATTTCACACCAAGAACTTACTGGTTCGGCTGGATTTTGTTGTCAAACATCGACACAGATGCAGATTTTAAACATGCAAAACAAGGTTTTTTAATTATTTATGACTAATTTCTTTCAGAAAGCAAACCCGTATGCCCTCATAAGGTACGACACAGAGAAAGAGGAACCCGTCAGAGACTCCAGAGGCTTTTGTATTGAAGTCCCAGTAGGTGAGCCAGCCCCCTTAATAATAATGATGGTAATAATAATAATAATACATTTATTTTGTATAGCGCTTTTCAAGATACTCAGTCGCTTAATAGGGGAGAAGATAAAAACAGGAACGAAACAAGTTGAATAAAAAGCAGATTAAAAAACAAAAACACCCTTGTCAATGAGTCCCCCTGTCTACCTTTAAGCTCCCACTGAGAAGTGTGCTGCTTGTTTTTCTGACTTGCAGGAGAGACCGGTTTGTTCGTGGGAAAGATTTCAAAGAGAGCGCCTTTCAGCGGCTACGCCAAGAACAAGCAGCAGACGGAGAAGAAGAAGCTGAAGGACGTGTTTGAGAAGGGAGACCTGTACTTTAACAGCGGCGACCTTCTGAGGATAGATGACGAGGGATTTGTCTACTTTCAAGACCGCATCGGAGACACTTTCAGGTCTGTGGATGAAGCCAGTTGAATTAATTTGATAAGATGCCAGAATAAGTTGGATATGTTGGTTAGGTAGCAGTGTTGAAGGCAGAAAGACAAATCTGGATGAATGCACGAGTCTTGAGGGTGAATAGTTATCAGAATACCTGGAAGGTTTAACAGTCAAGGCGAAGTTAGATTTTCAAAGGGTGACAAGATAAAGGGAAGATCAGCATAGCCTGTCTTAGTAAGGCATTGGGCCATTATGTGAATCAGAACTGCTTCAATTCTCCACATTTTTTATTTATTTATTTATTTTTTAAGTTATTAAGTTTTTTGTTTTTTTTAAGTTCATTTTTGGAGCTCTGCTGGAGTAACTGAACACTGTTTTTCTAAAAAATATTCCTTTATTCAATGTTTTGATGATGGCACTGATCTAACATATCGGTCCGAAATCTCCCATAGATGTTCAGTTGTGTTGAGACCTGGTGACTGCAAAGGCCCAAGCATTTGATTCACATCATTTTTATACTTAAACTGTTCCGTGCCCCTTAATGTCTTGTGGATGTAGAATGCATTGTCATCCTGGAAAAGACCACACCCATCAGGACACAAGTGTTTCATTCAGAATGACTGAGAACAAGGGCACAGATTTTTATAGCATTTTTGGAAATAAAATTTAGGATGTGTGACAGAACACTATATGAACATTTTCTTATTTATTTAATTTCTCAAATTTAAGTAGCATCATTTGAGAGTCCAGACTGAGATCATTCTGTCACGTTCAGCATTTTACTCTCCGCAGTTAAAATTAAACGTCAGTCAATTATTATCCGAGCATTTTGTACAAATGAAAACTGAAATGACAAACTAAGCTTGACTCTGCTTGTGTCAAAGTTATAGTAAGCTGGACCTAAAAGAAAACACTGCAGCTGATGCAGTGCTCTGTCTCTATCGCTGTCTAACACAGGTGGAAAGGAGAAAATGTGGCAACCACAGAGGTGGCTGATCATTTGCTCACTGTGGACTTTGTTGAGGAGGCGAACGTCTACGGTGTGAAGGTTCCAGGTGAATATTTAACATCTTATTTTGGTGAAAATGTGCGTTTCTAAACCAGTGGTCAGCAACCTTAAACACTCAAAGAGCCATTTGGACACTTTCCCAACAGAAAAGAAAACATCAGGAACCACAAAACCCTTGTGTTACAGTTCTGAAATCAATGAACTGCTACAGAGAAAACAACATTTTCTGCATGCAACAAAACACATTTTAAACTCTGGAAAAAAAAATTAAAAAAAGACGCTGGGTTGAAGGTTACTTTCAAATAAAACACTCAATATCTATTTGAGTCCTCCTCCTATTTATGAAATAAAAAGCCAAACTTGACTTATCCACATGCAGCAAAGTAAAAATGACATCTGGTTGTCCTGCTGACTGCAGCTGGGACTGTTGCGCCTGTGAGCGCTTTGGGACGGGAGAGGAGCTCACGGCGGCACTGCTCGCTGAGGACAGTAACTGCAGACCGATACATGTTTTTACGTCAGAGTCTTCAAAACACCAGAAAGACTTGCTAGATTTGTCACGAGTCGCTTTTGACCAAAATAAGTGCCAAGAGGATTTGGAAAGTTGCCAGATTTAGCGAGACAGTCACCAAGTTGGTAATGCTGCGCACATCAGCAGTTGTGACGCATATTTTGAGCAACAAAAAATCAAACACATTTTATTTTAATGCTACAAGATCACCATAATCTTCAAATTTAGAATTACATTAAAAAAAACTATTGAACTAAAATAAAATACATTTAAATTAAATACTCATTATTTACCAAAGCCACAAGGAGCCGCGGGTTGTCCACCCCTGCTTTAAGCTGATGATAATGTTTCAAGCGTTTCATGTGACCGCTGAGTCTATTTGAGTTTTTTAGTGCTTTAATAAGACTTCTTGGACTTTTCACGTGTCGAATAATCCTTTGTCATTCGTAGATGTAAGCTTATGCAGAATGTCTAATTTATATGGATTTTCCCCATTTAAATTCCTTATGGATGTACACTTAAAATCATGCTGATTATAAAAATGTTGATATATGTGCAGTGGAAGTCCAGTCAGGTGTTCTGTAGCAGCCATCTGCATATCAGTGTTGTGTAGCATAACTCCAGCCAGTCTTATTACCTGTGGCGGAGTCTCCCCCTGACATTTAGTCCTCTGGTGCCATTTTAATTTAAAATCTTCCTTTGCATCAAACACACCAGACGCTGCAACTTTATAGACAGACTGTGCAGTTTGCTTAGCTTTTTGCAAGTACAGTGATGCACGGTGAACATTTTTTTGATTTCTTTAAAAATAAAGTGGTAATATCTAATAAATTTTGCTTCCATTAATAGATTTTGTTAAAGATGTTTTCCTTTTGATGATACTCATCTGAAGCTGTTTGACATGTGTGATCATATAATCCTGCGAAGATAGTAAAAAAAACATGCAAATTGAGACGATTTTAAAGTGCAAATAGTATATATTTGAAACAGTTGCTTCCCTGTTTTGAACCACATACACAGCTGTTGTCCTTTTACTTTGACCCTGACTGATCAGGACACGAGGGAAGAATTGGAATGGCAGCACTGAAGCTAAAAGAGAACATGGACTTTGACGGCAAGGCTGCATACCAGCATGTCAAAAACTATCTTCCCAGCTATGCAAGACCACGTTTCTTGCGCATACAGGTAAGTCCTGCTGAACTACAAACTGAACAACAAAATGATCTGAATCTGAAATGTCTTTACAACTGTTAAATGATCATTTATTTTTGCTCTGGCAGGATGATATGGCCGTGACCGGGACGTTTAAGCAGATGAAGGTGACGCTGGCAGAGGAGGGTTTCAACCCTGCTGTCATCAAGGATCCTTTATACTTCCTGGAGGACAATAAGGGCTACGTACCCATGACTCAGGAGACATTCAACTCCATTTCAGAGGGAACACTCAGGCTCTGAGAGAGTTCAGTGTTTATTATTGGTTTGTTATCGTCAAGCTCAAATAGTGCATTTATTTGTTAAATAATACAAGAAGCCCAGAAATCCAGAAATGATAAACGACCTGTACTTTGAGCATATATATAGATATATACACACACAAACAGCATATTTCATCGCTTTTGTGGGGAATATTGTGTACATAAATATTTCAAGTGATGTAATTTAGTTTGAAGTGCTTTTTTAAAGATAATTTCATTAAAAAACATGATTGACACAGTTATTTAGTGATGTTTAATTTGAGTGGATCACTGTGTGGGTGTGAGCTGTTGCTGTCAGGGTCACTACAGGAGTGTTGGTGCAGCTGCAGTTTCCAGTGGAGTATTAGAGGGAGCTGTGTTGGCCACAGGAGGAGAAGACATACAGTTCATTCTCCTGCAGGTGGACGACAAGTGTTTTTGAGCTGCCTGCGAAACCTTCACAGGGCAGCACAGCTGGTGCCGGCCGCACTGCACCCACTGGTTGCAGAAACTGGGCACGCTGTAGAACTTTGTCAGCTTCTTCAGCACCTGTTTGCCCAGAAGATTCGAAGGCATCTCTGTAATGTTAAACATCGGCCCAGATCCTGTAGTCGATGGCAGGGGAAGGCCGCCCGCAGCATCTTTGAGGCTTGGCCTTGTTTCAAAGTCAGACAGAGGCCCTATGTAACTGTATGGCAGAGGCTCGCTGTTGCAGCTAAGAGAACGCATCGGCCTCCTCGATCGATTCCAAGCCTTGTCAATCCACAGCTCCACCTGAGCTTTGTCCAGCCTGGCTGCAGCATCCTCTTTCTCCTCAGACCTGGTGTCTGAGTCAGGGTTTTGGTTTTCTTCGGCTCCTGTTGCCTCATCTTCCACTGATTTAGGCTGGTTAGCGTTATTTGAAGCCTGCGTCTCAGCTAGAAGAGTGGAAGCTGTTTTGGAGATGATGCTCCAGTCCTTAAGGATGTCCTCTGCACTAGTGAACTGGGAGGTCACCGTGAATCGGATGATGCGTTTGGTGTGAATGTCTGCAGGGATGAGGTACATGGTGCCCGACCGGGTCAGTCTCCTCAGCAGCTCCTGGGTCAAAGCATTTCCTGCCTAGAATAAATTAATGAAAACGTTTCAGAGCCTAAATGTGAAAAGTGAAATCAGGCCAAAGTTTCAACTGTAAAACTTTAGTATTCTCTGTAGTCATATTCCGTTTACCCCTGCTTCATAAAACTAGTTGACCGTATTCAGGTCAGTCACCTTTAAACAAGGTGTGACTGAGACGCTCGTATATCTCCATAATGATTAGCCAGTGGAAGAGGTGTTGCTTAACAAAGATAAAACATACATTCTACAAACATCTTTATAGTTCACTGCTTAGTTCAGATTCATGCTGCGTACTTTCAGACAGAACACCACCAGGCCGAGGTGTCGCTCAGCAGGAACCTCAAAATTCGGGTCACTTCTAATGTGAGACTCCAAGAGCTTTGCCATCTCAATCCCCTAAAAACAAAAGAAAAAAATGAGTCAGAATTGATAATCACTTCTACATGAAATTAAAAGAAGACAAACGAAATGCTACTCACATGTCTAATATGAGCCTGGAGGTTTTTCAGCCCAAAGGAGCGCATAACGAACCAGAGTTTGAGGGAACGGAAGCGTCGACTGAGGGGAATCTGCCAGTGCTGAGCGACAGAAAAAGTAGTGTCACTGGAAGAAATGAGTCCCTAAGTTGGTTGAATGTTTGATTCAGTGAAAATATGCTGATGTGATACCATGAAGTCAGTGGCTGCCTGTGAGTTTTCATGTCTGAGGTAAACGGGATCAACACTGAAGGTCTGCTGGAGCTTATATTTATCTTTTACCCTAAGAAAACACAGATACATTAACACTGAGTTGTTTTATATTCTAGATCTATTTTCATAAATAATGCTGCAGAAGATGGCATTTCATTTTCTGACTCACCAGAAAGCTGTGCAGTCAAAGTGGACCATCATCCACTTTGAAGGGTTGAAAACAAAAGAATCTGCAAATTCGATGCCCTGCAGGGACCAGCGGAGCTCTGGACAGAAGTAGGCTGAGCCGGCATATGCAGCATCAACATGGAGCCAGAGTCCATCTTCTTCACCTGTAAGAAGGTTTCAATTCAACTACTGTTGTCGTAGCTTCTCCTCATGTAAATCAGTGGAAAAACACAATATGTGAATTTACAAAAAGTGTTTTAAAAAAATGATATATTTGGAGGTAAACTGTGAAGACACACAGACTGGTCCCAGTTCAGACAGCTTGTCGAAGGCACAAACTCCTGTAGTTCCCAGAGTTGAACACAGCTGAAGAAGAGAGAAATGTCAATGTCATTATTTTCATGCAAAATGTAATTATTTTAAAACAAAATCTTTCCGCCTTTTTCTTTCTTTCTTTAGTCTCTCCTCGTGTTTGAGCTGTTTGACTTATACTTGAGTAATTTTTTTATACATTTCTAACCTTTTGCATACTGATACAAAAAGTTGCATCACATTTTTTTCTCTCATTTTTGCTTTTTAGGGGGAAATTATTTAATATTTTTGCCTAAAAACAAACCCCACAAAAACATCTAAGAAGTCTAGGGAGGAAATGTCTGAACTGTGGTGACACTGCTTTCATTAAACAAGCCTAAAATGTTGGTTAACCACTGGGTTAATAACAAAGCAACAATTTAATAATAAGTTGCATATGTTGTATTTTTTTTTCTTAATATTTTTCTTTTCTTAAATATTTATTTCTCTTGAATGCACCATCAAGAAAAAGCTGGTGAAACAGCCCCTTCTTGCATTTCTGTTTTCCTGAGGCAATTCATAACTTTGAATGTGAAGGAAATATGACTTTCCTCTCCTGGAGCTAAGTTTCTAGAGATGGTAGTGAACTTTTCCACTTAGCTCCTCTGATTGACCCCTTTATGTAAAAGTAGTATTTGTAGCAGATGTGCACAAATCTTCAATAGATTCTTGACCTCATGTAGATCTATTGTAGCAGGACAGGCAAGCACTGTCTGTACCTCTCAAGGCCAGATTGCGCCAAGGCGCAGAACTATCTTTGTTTCCTTTCACCCATAAATCTGGGTGTGACTTCCACTGAAGGAAAGTGTAAGACTGAAAGTATGAGAGAAATCCTTAGAATTGATGCTGGTAGAACTGCTGTTCTGTTAGTGTCACTTCTCCTGATCAGTAAACCTTGTTTCAACGTAAGTTATCTGAATGTGTCTCTCTGTGGGATTCCTCATCCTACATCAACCTCTTCCAGAATTTCCACAACAGAAAATTAATTACAAGTTGCTGACTGTTACTGATAAGCTGCAAGACACTAATAGTACAGATATGTATGCCTTTAAAAACAGTTAGCAGCATTGTGAAATGAGATTTCAGCTAAAACATGAAAAATACTCTTACGATTTCAAACTTCTTCACATAAACACCTCATTTTCCCACCATATCCGCTCATCCTTCAGTGCTGAATACGTACCATGAAGGGGACCAGTCCTCTCCTCCTGTCCTCTTGTATTGCTTGTTTCAAAGTGTCTCCTCTCAGAGACAACTGCTCGTCAGTGGGCAGAAACCGGATCTTCACCAGAGAGATCAAACCTGCCTTCTCCACTGAGGAATGGGCCTAGAAAAGCACAACAATATCAGCTTCTCAGTTTATTTCATCAGATTGATAGGAAGCTGTTGTACAAGAAGCACTGACCTGATCTGAAGCGTAGGCAACGAGTCTCGAGTTCAGGACTGAGTCGTCCACGTCCTGGTCGAGTTCGGCCCGCAGCTGCAGGATTTTGTCTTTCCTGGCTGCCAGCAGAGCAACCAGTGTGCTCTCACTGACTGTACTCTGACAGGTAGAAGAAAACATAATGAGCTCCAAGTCAACACAGACACTGCTGTTGGGTTGAAACAGATCAAGTCGTTGCAAACCTGCAGTATTCCTCCACCTCTGCTGTCAGGATGGTGATGCAGGAAGAAGGAGGGGAGCCCCAGAGCTTTACACAACCAGTCCATGACATTCATTTCCAGTTCTGTGCATGCCGGGCTGGAGGCCTGTTGGAAACCAAAGCAGACGGTATCAAGATGGCAGCTGCTGTTTAAGGCGATGTTGTGGAAAAATTCCCTCTGTGTCTGTCCCATCATCCTCAGACGTTTTAACCAACGTTTCAATGAGAGTCTACTGAATTTTTCTTCTGAATGCTAGTTTTACAGTCTTAAGGTTTGAAGACAAAAAGTGATTCTGAACAACATGAGTAAAGTAAAGCAAAGAAATCTGAATTCTTAACAAGTGTTCTGGCTTCTGCTTGTCATGTCCTTGCAGGTGAATTCTCTCGTATCTGCATGTAAAACCGAACCAACTTACTCCCAGTCATTGATTCCTTCTGCTATTCATCTTTTAATTACTTTATAGGCAGCAATATGGCCTAGAATTTCATTTATTGGGATATGTATGGATATATAGATGTAAATGTGTATGTAGTTGTATGCATATGTGTGTGGGTGTGCTTTGTTGTGTGTTGTGTAACCGACAACAAGCTGCTTTACATGAGGTAGAATTAGAATTAGAATTGGAATTAGAATTAGAATTAGAATTAGAATTAGAATTAGAATTGGAACTGGAACTGGAACTGGAACTGGAATTGGAATTGGAATTGGAATCAGAATTTGGACTTGAACTTGAATTTAAATGTGTAAAAGCTGTGGTTTGAGTTGCCCTCTCACCCAGGTGAATCCCACACAGTTAATAGCATCAGCCAGCATGTCTCCGAGCATAGACGGCCATGAAGTCAGACTGGGGTAGTAGGCGTGCATGTGAGGACTCTGCCAGTGAACCACCTGCACAAAAACACAAGAAAACACATTTATGAACATGCTTTTCATGACAATTTAAGTGAATTCGAACAAGCCATTATACCAGACTTTGCTGGTATAATAGGTAACTGTGGCAGCTTACTCCTGGCATGATGACTTTCTCGATATCACTGAAGATGTTCTCCCAGTCCTCCGGCTCTGCAGGCGCAGCGTCAGGAAGAAGCTCCTTCATGTAACCTGGTTTCACATCTGGAATCACCCTCCTCTCCCTGATGGAGCCCAGATAGTGTGTGATGTAGTCCACCAGCTCCTTACCTGAGCAGTAACACACACAGTAGCAGCTGTTCACATGCATTAGGATTTAAATGTGTTGTCCACTTGTTATTAAATGCGGTCAGAATGAGTGAGCATCACGTGATTACCTCTGCGATTGTATTCCTCCGCCTGCATTTTTGGAGATGAGACCTCTTCGAGTTGGTTTGTTGTTGTGTGTAACAGGTGGCTGCAGTGATGCTTTGTGTATTCAGTAGCAGAGATCACAGAACTATATAGACCCTGTAGTGAAGAACACGCCCTGGACTGGTGACGCATTCAAATCACCAAACAAATGCTGTCCATGTGTTCTTTCCATCACATGTCGACTTGCATTTGTACCAAATATTTCCCCTCCTGTCCTGGTGATGAACTATGTATTCACATCTCTAGAGAAGGACATTGTATTTAGTGCAGTCATTCTAAGAAATATCTGTGTATTAACAGTTCTATGAGTTTTATTTTAAAAGAAACTCTATAGTTTGTGATTCACGTGTGTATTTCCATTTATTTGTCTTTTGGAATTGCATTATTATCAACATGTAATGTCATTGTTTCTAAATTTTAATGTAAAGAGCGAAGGCAGTAAATGAGCAAACAACAACATAGAACAAATCAGAGCTCAAAACATATTTCCCTTATTTTAGTTCAGCATTTATACAAAAATGTCAAAGATACGTAAGGTAATAAAAACAAACAAAAACAAAGCTTTTTTTTTTTTAATTATTTTTTTTAGTAACAGCACAAAGCTCGGGCAATGAGATGCCAGTTTATATTTCTTTATGGAGTTTTATTTCTTTTTTTTTTAACATTTGCAGTTTTTATGCTGTACATCTACCATTAAATAACATAAAATATCCCTTTTTTAACTATAGATACAAAATTATTATGGCAAATGTCCATCTTTTACATTAGAGACTTAGCGTTTAAAGGCAGAAAATAACCTCAATAACCTGGCACTCAACTCCTGGTGCTGGACTTCAGGCGGAAGAGGGAGGACCCCCCCCTCCCCCAGTCAGTGACTTCACAGTCAGTGGGAACATACATTTCTCAGGACGTTACGTGGGGCACCAACACCAGTGCCCTGGTGAAAAAGGCACAGCAGCATCTGTACTTTTTAAGGTCACTGAGAAAGGTCAACTTGTCCCTGGAGCTGCTGCTGTCCTTCTATAGGTCTATAGGTATGAGCATCCTCACCCACAAACATCTTGGTGTGGTACAGCAGCTGCTCTCAGGCTGTCAAGAAGGCGCTGGACAGAGTCAGGAAGTCAGCACAGAGCATCATAGAAGCACAGCTGTTCTCTCTGTCAGACATCTATGACACCAGATGTCTGCGCAGGGCCAGAAGCATCACCTTCGATGGTTCACACCCCGGGCACAGCCTGTTCTCACTGTTGCCCTCAGGAAAGAGGTACCGGTCCATCAAGGCCCGCAAATCCAGACTCACCAACACATTCCACCTAAGTGCAATACGGGTATTGAACTAACATTAGTCTATAGTCTGTACTATAGACTACAGATTATAGTACTATATATATACTATTTCCATCCATCCATTATCTATACACAGCTTAATCCTCGTTAGGGTCGGTCGCGGGGGGCTGGAGCCTATCCCAGCCAACTTCGGGCGAAGGCAGGGGACACCCTGGACAGGTCGCCAGTCCATCACAGGGCCACACGTAGAGACAGACAACCAAGCACACTCACATTCACACCTACGGACAATTTAGAATCACCAATTAACCTCAACATGTTTTTGGACTGTGTGGGAGGAAGCTGGAGAACCCAGAGAGAAATCAAACAATCAATCAATTAATGGAGAGAAAAATAAGCAGACAAATCCATCATGAAAATAAGAATTTGTTGCAGTTGGACACAAAATAGTCCAAAATCAGCACCACATCACCCAACTGTAAAATCTTGTTTTTACATATATGATAGTATCATAGTGGCAGTGGACATTTTTCTGTATTGAGCATTTTTATTTTTAATGCTTTAAGTATATTTTCAAGAAAATACATGCTTTCACTGCAGTAATTTTTTTTAATTAACAGTATTTTTACACTGTGTTAATAGTATTTTTTACATAAATAAATGATGTGAATCCTTCCTCCATCACTGCCTGTTCCCAGTCTTAATGCTAAGCTAAGCTAATTTACTAATATAAATATTATTACAACATGGCCATGTGAAAAATCGATACAATTAACATTCCCTGCTGTTCCCTCGTCATATCTGGTCTGAATGCTCTGGACAATGAGTCTCCACAAACCGGTCGAAAAGTGACATACAGGAGGCATTAGGCAAAAACAAGAACAATGAATGAGCACACAGGAAAAAGGTAATAGGATCATGAGGGTTAAACTCATCTATGTCACAGCTTATCGCTGCCTTTTAAACTCTGACAAAAGCTGGAGCAGCACCTGGACTGTTCACACACTGTGCTGTTTGCTGCGCTTTGTGCTCGACATGTGATAGCTTTCATGTGGCTCTTTGGGGAAACTAATAGTTGGATGCAAATCAAACCACCATTCAAACACAGTAAGTAAACATTAGTGTTGCACCAGAGAGACTGTGATGAGCGGAAACCAACTCTCTGAAATCAATACAGCATCAGAGAATGTTTATCTGAACCATTTTAAACCCGTTCTTATTCTTTATTATGGAAACTACAGATTCAATAAACTTATATATTATTTTCAGAAAGTTTATTTGATAGTCTGTACTGTATTATTTAGCACTGAATGCACGTTTTTCTTCACACATAATGTCGTTTTTTTTTTTGCACTGTTTTCTGTTATTTTAGAAATATTTCCTGTTGTGTGAAATTACAGATAACTAATAAAATCCCAGAGAAGAAACATTTATTCACATCTAAAAAAAACAAAAAAGTCTCTAACCTGTAAATAACATCTATATCAAAGTATATATTTTTACAAATGATAATTTTTTTTCCAGCATTGACCATAAAATGACACTATTTTTCACTATGCTTAAACCTGCAAAAACATAGTTATTCTACAGATATTGTCACTATTTTGAAAAAAAAAGGAGGAATCTTAAGGATGAAAAATGGTAACACATTTTTTTAATACTGTTTACTTACAGATTTTTTCCTCTTTTGTTGATATCCTGTTAAAAATCACTTTTTAAAAAAAAAAAAGAAAAGAAAAGATCAATTTACATGTTGAACATGAAAAAAATCAGTATTTTCACAAACATTATTTTTTTCTTTTACAGTGTGACTGTAGAAATATAGTATTTGACTCTATTTAAATCAGCTAAAAAATATATAATTATTTTACAGGTATTTGCTGTTCTTTTCCGTGTTTTTATGTTTTTTAAATGTTACGGTATTCCATAATTTAATTACTTCTGGCACCCTTGCTGCTAGATTTTTACTGTTTTGTAAAAGCTTTTTTTCATTTTATTTTTGGCAGCAGTGTCATTTTAAAGCTTTTTGCCTTCTCTTTGTGTCAGCGCAACTCTTGCTGTAGATTTTAAATAGTCAGTTTTTTTTGTAACACCCTGCACATATTCTGCAGATGTGATCGATCTGACAGATAAGGTTTCTATACCGCTACACGGGTTAAGCTCAAGTTTGCTTTTAAACTCTCCAAACAAGTTCTTTAAATCGGAGCAATAACTGAGGCTTTTGATCCTGCTGAAGGCAGGACACCCAGCAGCAAGCAGTGACTAATGCTCACTGAGTGTGTTGTATAATGCACAGAAATAAGTGTTATGGGATATGGAGCGCAGCACACTGTGACTATTGTGCTCCTTGTGTGTTTGAGCCTGATGAAAGCAGGTTTAACCATAATTGTGCTAATGAAGCTTGCTCGCTTCCTTGTGACATCAAAGTCAAAGTGCTTCATGTTGGGTCCTTATTCTGTTGCTTTTGTTCAGATGAGCTGAGAATATCATCGTGACTTCGGCCTTTCACAAAGAAAACCGTGGGCTTGATCATTCAAACTGAAAGTCAAAAGCAATGGACACTTAGTTTGACATGAGCAGATGCAGAAAAGACAAACGAATGAGACCGTCTGTGAATGAAGGTGAATAAAAAAGGGAAACAGGAATGAAGTGTGGATTTAAAAATGTTCATTTGTGGTGGCAGCAACTTTGGTTGTGGGTAAAAAATACATAAAATAAAATGTAATGCAGAATATTAACTAATTTAATCTGAGTTTTACTTTCATTGAATTTATCTTTTCCTTTGTTTTCATTTTTAATGTTAAATTTGCAGCTGAGTGGTTCATTTATTGAATATAAATCTTATGGAAATGCATTCCCTTGAGCCCTTAAGTGTTCCAGTTAAGCCACTGAATGTCCAGATGACCAAACTGATTGTCAACCTGGTGTGTCTGAGTGCTTTACTGTGTACTTGTATTTTATAATCCTATTGTTGTTGTACAAACACAACAAAAGAGCTCTTAATTCACATATTCGTGCAAAGCTAAGCTCCTAACTCTGGATGCATTTTAAAGCCCACATCAAATGTTAATGTTTATGTGGCCAAGCTGTTTAATTGCACAGTCAAACAATACTGTACAATGATTGTGAAACATTTATGATGCATTCAATGCGACTACAGTCATAACCACAGTGTGTTGAAAGGGTTGTGTACTGTGTCGTTTTGATTTCTAGTCCCAAGATCTGACTGTTGTTTTATATACACTGCTTTCACCTTTTTTACCTGATAAAGTTCAGATAAATTAAAATATCACTTTATAAGACTGTGCCAGACATAAATATGAGAGTATTCATCTTTAAAACAGACTAGTGAGCATATCTGGATAATGATTCACTAGAAACACTTTAAACTAGATGAGTGTGGTGAAATCTGTATAAAAATTGGTTAATTTTTATTTTTAAAAAAGACTGCAGTACAATTTTCAGGATGTATAAAGTATCAGAAATGGAAACAGAGAGAATCCTCCAGGACACTTGAGATTAATATGCAGGGAGTGTGTGGCTGCACATGGAAAAAGTGGCGGAGGCTGAAAGTTAGAGCCTTTAAATCCCTGACAGAAACATTTCATCTTATCTTTGGCCAGTCAAATATAGACATAAACATTATATTAACCCAACATAAATGTTAGGCAACAGCTTGGCAACATAAAATATTGGACTCTCACACTAACAGCGATGTATATAGACTTGTTTTAAAGGAAATATTATTAGGAGACACTGCTTTCGTTTCTATGCAGATGACATCCAGGTATAATTATCTATGAAACCAAATGTAAAAGATCAGTTATTTAAACTTAAACTATTTGGCTCTAAACCCTGATGAAGCACACTGTCTAATCTTAAAGTTGTCTTGACCTCGAATGCAACTCTGAGGAACATGAGCCTTGCTTTTTCCAGCTAAACCAAAATGCTGCGGTTAGAGCTCTACAGACACCAGAGAAATCATATTTGCTGCCATAGATCAAAACAGCTGGGGGCCTTTCCATGATGCACTGAGCACCTTTATTTTCCTCTTTCTCTCTCCTAATACATTTATGTGCATTTGTCCATAACTTAGTCTTCTCTCTCCTGTAATTGGTGTTTTGTCCTCTCTGTGGGTGCACAGTTACATGTTTATGATCTAGAGTAACTGGCCTCTCTAACCTTGACAGTGTTTATTGTTCTTTTATGCTCTGACTGTCTGTTTTCCATCTACCATCCTGTTCTCTCTCTCCCCTTTACCCTCACGCCAACAGTCGAGGCAGATGCCAGCCTCCCTAACCTGGTTCTGCTGGAGGGTTCCTTTTGTTCAAGAGGAGTTTTCCCACTGTCGCCAAAAAGCAAGCTCAAAGGGAATCTTTGGATTTGTTAGGTTTCTCTCTGTACTATAATATTGTAAGGTCTTTATCTTACGATGTGAGGTGCCTTGAAATGACACATATTGAGAATAAGAGCTACAGTATGCCACAAACTTTTCTGCAAATATTTTATCTTTTCATGACACAACACTGAAGAAATGACACTTTGCTACAATGTAGTCAGTGTACAGCTTGCGTAACAGTGTAAATTTGCTGTCCCCTCAAAATAACTCACTACACAGCCAATAATGTCTAAACCGCTGGCAGCAAAAGTGAGTAGACCCCTAAGTGAAAATGTCCAAATTGGGGCCCGTTAATCATTTTTCCTCCTCGATGTCATGTGACTTGTTAGTGTTGTGACATACTGTATATAAATAAAACTGAAATAGATTTAATTTGTACATGCAATGCAAGTGCACAGCGCGGTGCAGAGAAATCACAGTCAGAATTGCTTTTATTGCCTCGTAGGTTTTCACAGACAAGGAATTTGACGCACCCTGGACAGGTTCCAGTCTATTGCAGGGCCACACAGAGAGACAAACAACCACACTCACATTCACACCTACGGACAATTTAGAATCACCAATTAACCTCAACATGTCTTTGGACTGTGAGAGGAAGTCGGAAAACCAGGAGAGAACCCACACTGCACAGGGAGAACATGCAAAGTCCACGCAGAAAGATCCCAGATGTCCTAACCAGGGATCTTCTAGCCATGAGGCGACGGTGCTAGCCCACGAGTCACCATGCAGTCAAACCCCTAAAGTGCAAAAACAAGTGTTGTGAGCCTAATAAGCAGCAAGTGTAGCAAATCCAAGGATTTATTTATTTTTTTTTTAATGTTAGAAATAGTTACAGCAGCTTGAGGTGGTGCAAAGGTTAAATGATTATGCTATTAAATAACAAACTTGACATCAGTGCAGCTTGAAAACTACACACTGCATGAAATAAATCTGTTTTTGTGAGCAAACAGTGAGGGTCAAGTAGTCAGAGAAGCCGGAAATACACACCAGAAGGTGGCAGTAATACAACACACAGGGTGGCAGCTGCAGCAAAACACGAAGACGAAGAAGAAGAGGGGGCGGAAGAAGAAGAGGAAGCGGAACAAGAAATCAGGAATCAGCTGTCAAAAAAGTAGCTGAAGTGGAAGCAACGGATTAGAAAGAGGTATTTTTTTCCTATTAACTCTGTCTTACAAAACGACATGATGCTGTATATGACTCGGCATTATGACTAGCGGATATTTCTTCCATGTTGAATGTGATTTCAGCCTTACTTGCCGGCGCCGTAGTGAGCAGGTGACCGTAGCTAACCTAACGCGTATCTGCGTGAGCTCAGCGCTTGCTAACTAGCGAAGCTAGCAGGCTAGCTCGGAAGATAACAAAGCTAAGTTAACATTTAATTGGCTCAGCTGTGTTTATATCAAGCCAGTGGGCGGTTTTATGCTCCTAGTTGATCGGTTTTACTGTCCATTAGCTGACTAGCGACCACAAGAGTGGAGGCAGATGATCTTGGCTAACGTTCGCAGGAAAAGTATGTAATGTTGTTGTCGTCAGTGTTGACATGTTCTGCGCCAGCTAACTACAGCAACAAGCTAACCGCTGTGAGAGCAACACGGTGCGGTAGCTAGAAGTAGCTTAACCTGTCATGGCATGTTTTTAGCTTGACATGTCATTATTTTTTGGCAGTTTTTAAATACTACGTAAACTGTCATGTCGCAGAAACATAACACCAGGAGCTTTTACAGTGAATTAACGTTTATAATTATACCAAGAGTGTTTTACATGTGTTTTTTTTTTTTTGTTTATTTTTTTACTTTTACTTTACTTTGCTGTCAAAAACATTTTTCCAGAGATGTCCAGAGCTTGTGTACAGCACTGACTGGTTGCCTGCCTGTGAGCTCTGATTGAAAACATCTGCCAAGATGCCTGCAGTATCCACTGGGGTAAAAGAGCTGTACCTGTCCACATCACTGGGTGACCTCAATAAAAAAGCTGAAATCAAGCCAGACAAGACAAGCACCAGAAGGTACTGTCGGGTTTTTATGTTTGCTATTATCACCCCAGTAGGTGTCACACAATAGAGCTTAATGATTTATCAAAACCTTATCGAAATAACAGGTGCAGTATCAAGACAACAACAAGACACTGTTATAAACGAAGCGATTTCAAGCAACAGAGATGTCCCGGCTTACAAATCATATTCTCCAGACACAAGGGAATGTGAATGTTTGGTACACATTACAGCAAAAATCATATTCACGTGTAATTTTTTATATTTTTTAAAATGGAAATGAGAGGAAAAACAAGCATTCCTATTAAAATCATGACAAACGTTGCAATATCTGTCAAGCTAACCACAATGTGATTGTTTTGCATTCAGCCCTTGTGTGCATAAATTATGTGATGCAAGTGATATGTTTAATCAGAAGCTCTGCAAAGGAAATTCACAACACAGAGAAGATGTATGTTTCTGCCCCTTTCTAGCATCGGAAAGTTGAGGGACAGACACAAGGTTAACATGCAACAGAGCTTAACCCACAACATTGCAATCACATTATAATGACAGTATTTTTTCTTTGCTGTGTTGCAGCTATGTTCAGAGTGCCTGCAAAATCTTCAAGGCGGCAGAGGAGTGTCGCTTGGACAGAGATGAGGAGAAAGCTTATGTGCTGTACATGAAGTACTTAACAGTATATGACATCATCAAGAAAAGGCCAGACTTCAAGCAGCAGCCGGTATAGTTAATTGTGTTTTCATGTGTTTTTGTGGTTTAATTAAAGGTGTAGTGTTTCTTCAGGGAAGACTTGTTGACCAGTGGAAATGCACAGAGAATTGAAGTGAATTATTTCAAAATAACGCCTTTCTTCTCCATTGTGCATAGGAGTATTACATGACCATGCTCGGGCCAACCAGCTTTAAGAAAGCCATCGAGGAAGCAGAGAAGCTGTCTGAAAGCCTTAAACTCAGGTTAGTTGTCTTAGCATACACTGTCTTAATGCATAAACTGCAAAATAGGATATCAGAACATGTATTTTGGCACATTTGTTTGTATTTGACTAAGTTTACCTGTATATTTACAACAGGTATGAGGAGGTTGAGGTCCGGAAAAAACTTGAGGAGAAGGAGAGACAAGAGGAGAAGAAGAGGAGGGAGGAAATGACAGAAAAAGATAGTGGTCGGAGCTCTCCAAAAGCATCCTCTGCAAACAAAAAGGACAGTAAAAAGGTAGAGATGTTAGCTAATGAATCTGGTGGTATCCACTTTAAGACGCATTTATTTCAGTGAGACTTACTTGTCTGTTTAAATGCTATTTGCAACGTACGTGGGTGGCTGAATTGAATTAAAGCCAGGTACAGTGATTGGCATGCTCAATTGAGATATAGCTGATACACCAAGTATTAGCTTGGTTGCATAAATAAATCAGCCATGCAAAAAACATGACCTACAGGACAATGGTTAGTGATGGCAAGCATATGTTTCAGTTGTAGTTACTGAATACACTTTGTAAAACATTTCCTAACATGCATGCCTTTTTCAAAGAACAGGGTTACAATTTAATCAGAACAAAGCCTTCAAACCTTCTCTTCTCTCTGCCCAACTAAACTTTATATTGTGCATTAGAATATAAATGAATATTGTAGGTTTTATTTGAATTCACACTGACTAAATTTACGGTCTTAAGTCTATATTTGACATCCGACCGACAATAACACCAAAACTATGAGTCAATTAGAAAATATGTGAACAACAGGGTTCTAAATAATGTTTTTTGTTTTTTTTTTAAGTAATTTAATATGTATATATAATCTTATAAAATAAATTATTTTGTGTAAGTAGAAATACATTCAAATTAAAATGGGATGAACCTCTTTGTTTTTGTATGTCAGGTAAAAGGAGAGCAGAATGAACTGAAGAATGTAATTTCTAAAGGTAAGCTAAATATAAAAAAAACAAGTTGTGATAAACATGTTAAGTTCTCTCTGAGCTGCCTGTACATTTTCTCACATGCAATCTTTTTTTCTAAAAATTGATAGTGTGTACATTTTCCTGTCTTGGCTTGATTTATTGACTGATTGTCTGTCTGATAGCTGCGTTGCCTGCGGGTGGGATCACAGCCGAGAAACTTTTCCACATGATGAAGGACCAGACAATCACAATAATTGTCATGGATGCCCGCAGCAGCAGAGACTTTGAGGAGTCTCACATTCAGGTTCCAGCCCAGAACTGCATCAGCGTGCCTGAAGAGGCCATTAGCCCCGGGTGAGACGCAAGGCATCATACATTATTATTTAAACATGCATGTGGAATTCGTAATGTAGTTTTGGAATTTTTTCTTGTGTGAATTTGTTGTAGTATTCCCTTTGTTTGTGTTATTCACTGTTAAACACATCCCAAATCTGACTCCTGAACTGGCATGTCACGACTTTCCAGAATCACTGTGAATCAGATTGAGGCCAAGCTGCCGGAAATGTCCAAAGAACATTGGAGGCGGCGGGGATTCGTGGATTATATCATCCTGCTGGACTGGTTCAGTTCTGTCACTGACCTCAAACTGGGCACCATCTTGCAGAGCCTCAAAGATGCCCTCTTTAAGGTAATTGTGCAAATGTGTGTGAGTTTGCCATTTGTGTTCTCATGTATATGTGAATAACAACAGCAGAATTTCCTGTTACATACAGTTATGTGTTTGCAAACTCCACAGTGGGACAGCATCACCATCCTGCGTAGTGAGCCTCTGGTGTTGGAGGGTGGTTATGAGAACTGGCTGTTGTTTTATCCCATGTTCACGACCAACGCTAAAGTTCGACCCCCGAGACAGACTATTACTAACACCCTCCCTCAGCGTGAGTATCGCCAGCACATTATACACCCAGAAGCTTTGGCGCTTCATATAGATAAGGCCCTGGGCTTTTAACTTCTTTACTTTAAGAAATTATAAAAGCAAATAAATGAAACTAATATACACAAACACTCCACAAATGAAATCAATTGGGTAATAAGTGTATACTCTAGTTTCCAAAGCACATTTTTCTGGCTCTTTTAATAAGTCTCTGTAGTAATAACAATAATAAATGCTCTGTTAACTGTATTGCATATCAAATATTTGATTTGCTTTTGAATTCACTTTCTTTGATATTTCAAACAGTGAACTTTAGCTACCCATCCCTTGAGGAACCAAAGCCTCCGACTCCACCTCCACCAGAGCCTGAGGTTTTACCCGAGCCTCAGGAACCTTCAGCTCCTTCACTGGTGAACGGGGTTGCACCAGCAGAACCCCCCACATCCAAAACTTCCATGGTTGCCGATAAGTTGCCAGACACTGTCGATTCCCCCATCACAGGCTCCACAAATTCTGGGCCAGACCCTAGTAAGAAGGGCTCTGCAACAAGCACATCCAGCCAGTCGCCTGCAACAGCCAAGGCCTTCCCACAGGTATTGTATCTACCCTGAATATTTTAAACCTTTGGAGAAAGCAAAAAATAAATAAATATATGGGACTCATGTTTTGTTTAATCTGCCTGTTCTCCTGTCCCAGTTTGACCGCACCAAGAAACCTGCTGGCCGGGCGTCGGATGAACCTCAGCCCAGCCAGAATGGGTCAGCAAAGGACTCCACCCAGAATGGCCCAGTTGTCCCGGACCGCTCAGCCAAACCACCCTTCACTCCCAGCACTAGTCTGTCTAAAGAAGAACAAAGTCAAATACACTCTGAAGCGGTGGCAGTGATGGAGAAGGCGAGGCAAGAGCAGGAAAAACGCAACCATGAACGTCGTTTAGAGGAGGAGAGACGAGAGAGGGAGCAGAAAGACAAGGAGTTGAAAGAGAAGCTAGAAAAGGAGGAAAGTGAGAAGAAAAAGAAGGAAGACGAGGAGAAAGGACATCAGGATAAAAAGAGACTGGAGAGGCAGAAGGCAGAAGAAGAGGAGGACAAAGAGAACAAGGTGTGGAACGAGAAGGAGAGGAGGGGAAAGGAGCAGAATTCAGACACACCCTCCAAGAGTATGTCTCTGGATTCCCCTGCACCCAACCACATTGTTAGTGAAATAAAGGTGAGTTCTATTTTCTGTCGGCTTTAATCACCATGACATGCTTCATTTAACCTCTGCGTCAGTGAGAAAGTGCATAAACAAAATGAAAAATAAAGGTAGTCCACAGGGAACTTGTGAAATCCTTTGGCAGCATCGTACATTCTAAACCAAGAGACCACAAATAAACATGTCCAAACACTTTCTAAACAGACAATTTATCAATCTACATTTAGCTCTAGAGCTAAATGCAGCTCTTTTCTTTAGCTCTGAAGAAAAGCTTTGCGCCCAAAAGACAATCCTTTTCAAAGATATTACATCCAATCCATCCAATTATGTAATCCCCTTTTATACTGCTGCCATGTGTTGTATTGTTGATCCTCAGAATGCACATTTTGTCCACATTCGACCAAGAGATGGCTGTTTATCTGCAGCTCTGGTTCCACGCACTTCTTCTAAGCTGTATTATTACATTGCAGAAGTACCAAATTAAGTTAGGTTTTCCTTTCAGTTCCCTCTGTATGCTTTTTCTCTTACGCTCACCCTCTAGGTTGTATTGTCTTTCTGTCTGTCCATATTTCTTGATTAAAAAAATTAATGTCAGTGAATTAAGTTTTCATCACTAATACAGATACTTTTTGTCCACAGCCACAAAGAGAAATGCAATAACTATGTATACAGTTTAAGTTTGCTCATTATCAAATTTGAAGAAGGACTGAAGGCCCAAGTTAGTGTTGTGGCGGTTCTCAAACTTGTTGATTTGTGTGAGAGTACAGCGTTTACGTTTGCCAGTGTAAATGTACGTTGCAATTAGTAATATGCAAGTTTGTCAGGCTTGTCGAAGACTTTGTGAGAAACTTCCTCATAATTATTTTTGTATTGCTCTTTTAAATAAAGTCAATGTGTGTTTCCTTTCAAAGAGGGAGCCCCTGACCAGAGCAAGAAGTGAGGAGATGGGTAGGAGTGTGCCAGGCCTTCCAGATGGTTGGATGAAGGTACCAGATATTTAAACTATAAATAAGAGTCACTAAAGATGAAAGTTAAATGAATAGCTTCACTGATGCCTAATGCTTTATTTCTCTTCCTGTTCTCCTCTTTTTATGCCTAGTTCCTTGACACAGTGACAGGAACCTACAGATACTACCATTCCCCAACCAACCGTGTTCACCTGTACCCCCCTGAGGTCACCGTTCCTCAGACCCCACCCTCCACACCGCCGACGGTCAAGCAGAAACCTCCACGGCCAGCTGAGCCAGACACCAACCGTGAACGAGAGCGGGAACAGTCGAAACTGAAACGCTCCTACTCCTCCCCAGACATCAGCCAGGAGCTGAGAGAGGAGGCCCAGAAGAAGGCTGCCGCTCCGACTACTGCTGCCATCACACCCACCATCAACAGAGAAACCAAGTAAGTCACACAGAACGATTTGCCTTTTCTGCCTGTCGCATTCAAGGAGTGACCAAACAAAGTCTTTGTACATTATAAATCATTATAGAAGTAAATTATTACTGCATCTGTGAAAATGTTTGTTGTATTCAGTGCTGTACTTTGGGTATTTATGTGCATCAGATAAGCTTTTGTGGGGCGGAAAAATATTAGAAACCGATTGCAATATAGTCATAAAGATGGTAATGATTTTAGGATTGTTGTAGCAGTGATTTATTTGTTTCTTTTTCCTCTTATCACTGTGTGTATATGGATATAGCAAAGTGAGTTCCTGCCCCTGTTGGTAATGATTTTAGGTTCCAGACTCCAGGATTGATTTAGTGGTTTAATGGTAAAAGGATGTCTAGACAGTAAGACTGCTGTTAAATTAGCATTTCCCTTGGCTATATATCATTGTGTATTTACTTAGAGGCTGTTTCATAATGGATTATAGGTTTATAGTCTGTAAAATGTAACACAGCTGTCAATATTGTCACTTTTCAGCCAAATTTAGATGCAATCTTGTGTGTAGACATAGTTTGACATGATGTCTGCTGAAGTAGTGCTTACTGGGTTCTACCCCCAGTTAATTCCTGCAATGTGTTCCAACAGCTGTGACAAGTGAATAATGTGCTACCTTTAGCATCTGTTGGAAGCTAATTACACCCTGTTTGTTTGGATGTCTTACAACACTGTATTTCTTTTAATCTTATCTCTGCAGAAACTAATCTGGTATTCTCTCATTCTGCCCCCCTCTCTTCACCAGGCCTGCCAATGCTAAAGTCTATTCTAAAGTGGAGATTGTGCGGCCTTCGGCGGCCAAAATTCGCAACCTGAATCCTACATTTGGAGGTCTGGGTGCATCACTGACTGGCCTTCGTAACCTGGGCAACACATGCTATATGAACTCTATCTTACAGTGTCTTTGCAACACTCCTGCCATGGCTGATTACTTCAACAACAACTACTACTTGGAGGACATCAACAGGTCAGATAAGTGGAATTACTCAACTCTAGAGAAGCACATACAAGGGAATATATGTTACATCTCTGTATCGGTTCTATTCCTCTGTTAGATACAACATTCTTGGCCATAAAGGCGAGGTGGCGGAGGAGTTTGGTGTGATCATGAAGGCCCTGTGGGCGGGTCTGTACAAGTGCATCAGTCCACGGGACTTCAAGATCACCATAGGCAAGATCAATGA
Source organism: Stegastes partitus (assembly GCF_000690725.1). Lineage (NCBI taxonomy): Eukaryota > Metazoa > Chordata > Actinopteri > Pomacentridae > Stegastes > Stegastes partitus. The sequence goes on from NW_007578346.1 coordinate 29,333, forward strand.
GCAGTTTTCTTCCTATGATCAGCAAGACTCCCAGGAGCTGCTGCTGTTCCTCATGGATGGACTCCACGAGGACCTCAACAAGGTAGTGCTCACACTTTTATTCAAGGCTAAGACCAGTGTGCTATAAATTAAGTCTTAGAAAGGTTTCAGTGAGAAGAGAACCATTTACATCTAAATACGCTCAATGAGTTAAGAATTCAGTAATTAAATATAAAGTAATTTGCTCCTTTGACCCATGGCTTTCTAAGGCTTGCCTTCTGCTACCCCTGTATGTTGTTGCACATTTGCCTGTTAACAATAAAACTTAGTCTTTTTATCGTTTTCCTTCTTTCTGTTTTTTTTTTCACTGGGTTTCATTTTGATGGCAAATTAGAGAGTAAGTAAATAGCTGTGTGTCCTTGGTCCTCCTGCGGCAGTGTGAGTGTGGTGTGTCTGCATCTGTCTGGTCTGATGCTCCGTCAGAACCTCTGTGCATGTAGACCCAAGACATGCTCATTGCCTGTACCGACTGATTCTTTTACTGGCTTCATGTGCATTTGAATGGGGGAAAAGGAGTAGGTGAATTGGTTCTAAATGGTAAAAATAAAGAAAAGGATCATTTTGTAGCTTGATTGTTAGGTTTTTTTTTTTTTTTTCTATTTTTAAACTTGCTAAAACAGTAAAGAGATTGTTTTCAAAGGCATTTTTCTCAGTGAAGGCCACTTTTGAGCTGTCAGAGGATAGTTCTTTGAAGAGTAAACAGCTCAGAGTTACTGTGATGAATGTCTCCACCTGGGGTTGAGTTTGGGTAATACATCCACCCCATTTCACTTGTCCAGTTATTTCAAATCGAGAGGTGGCGATTAGGTTGTAGCAGCTGGTGACGTGCATTTGTCATGACACACTCCCCATCTCATCACATCCCTTTTGTGTGATGTCCAGACCTGTCTGTCATCAGACCGGCCCAGTCCCAGTCAACTTTTGTCCCTTTAGGATAATTGATGTCAGCCATACTAATTAATGAGACATTAATTAGCAAGTGTGAACCTGCCACTCACAGCTTCCTGCCTATCATACTGAGAGTGAACTGGCTGAACTGCATGCTAATAAAGCTATACAATATTAGTTGTGTTATCACTTTGAAAAATTATCCCTTTGAAATGCAGTCTGTAGTTGTCAGTGAGTTTTTTCTTCACTGCTAACTGCAGTCGTATCATTCAGGCTGGTATATTTGGTATCTGCCATCAGTCACTGAGCTTTAATGGGGTCATCAAGACAGGTTTTGCTGACCTAAAGTTGCAGTTGTTTCTATGTAGCATCATGTTGTTTTCCCACCTCTGTCATCAGGCGGACAACAGGAAGCGGTACAAGGAGGAGGATAACGACCATCTGGACGATCAGACAGCGGCCGATGTGGCCTGGAGCAAACACAAGCTGCTGAACGAGTCCATCATTGTTGCGCTGTTCCAGGGGCAGTTCAAGTCCACTGTGCAGTGTCTGACCTGCCATCGCAAGTCACGGACATTTGAGACCTTTATGTACCTGTCGCTGCCTCTGGCCTCCACCAGCAAGTGCTCCCTACAGGTCAGTCAAATATTAAATAATGTCTAATAAGCTTGTCAGAAAGACCATTTTTGTGCCATGTCCTTTTATCGGGGCAAGTGGAAACATTTCTGTGGTCAGTTTCCTTTGCAGTACTGACATTCTTGGTTGAGGACAGGAAAAAAAAAAAAAGAATAGATAAGATGTCAAACTAAGTAAATAAAGTGAATATTTATACACCATTTTCACCTTACTGTCAAGTTAGTTGAACTGTTATCTGAAAGAGGATCATAATGTTCTTGAGCGTCTATGTCAATAACAAAGGAGTCTCAACAAAACAACAGGAAAAACAGTTACTGTATCTGAAGCCATAACAGTTTGTTTTATGGTATGTGTTTGGAATGTTTTGCTGCTTCTTGCCAGGATTGTCTGAGACTATTCTCCAAAGAAGAGAAGCTGACCGACAACAACAAAGTCTTCTGCAGACACTGCAAAGCCCACAGAGATTCCACCAAGAAACTGGAGATCTGGAAGGTCCCACCCATTCTCCTGGTGCACTTAAAACGGTCTGTAGTGACGCTTAAAGTGGCAATTATTGTGATATAGTGAAAGCATATTTTATGATACTTCTGCAATACTCACTGCTGGTGTTTGCGAGATAGACTTTGAAGTATTTCTAAGAATTTTGAGCTGGACTGTATTTTGTACTGTTTTCTTTAATGGGTGTAATTTCTTCAGGTTCTCCTATGAGGGTAGATGGAAGCAAAAGCTGCAGACGTCTGTCGACTTCCCTCTAGATAGTCTGGACCTGGCTCAGTATGTTATTGGACCCAAACAGAGTCTGAAGAGATACAACCTTTATGGAGTTTCTGTAAGTAGAAATTAAATTAATGCTGTTAAGAAGTGGGGGCTGCAAGGTGGTGCAGTTGGTTAGCACTGTTGCTTCGCAGCAAGAAGATCGCCGGTTCACATCCCGGTGGGATCTTTCTGTGTGGAGTTTGCATGTTCTTCCCGTGTAGCATGGGTTCTCTCCGGGTTCGCTTGGTCGTCTGTCTCTAAGTTTAGCCCTGTGATCGACTGGCGACCTGTCCAGGGTGTCCCCTGCCTTCGCCCTAAGTCAGCTGGGATAGGCTCCAGAGAATGGATGGATGTTAAGAAGTGAACAGTAAAAACAAACAAAAAAAGAAAAATAATATGTTTCAGCAAAAATTAGGAAATTGGAGGCTTTTACAATATGAAGGGTGTTCAAAAAGTTTTGAGACTGTTCTTAAAAAAAAAAAATCTAAAGCCGTACTTGGTCAACATCCCACTTGAAGTTGTCTCCTTGTGCAGCAATACACTGCGCCCAGCACTTGTGCAACGTTTGTAACGCTCCCTGGAAGTTCTATTATGTAAACATGTCAAGAGCCATCAGCAGTGATGCCAAATGTCCAAACTGTGTCAAAATGTTGATCTTTGAACTTGACTTTTATTTTGGGAAAGAGGAAGGAATCACAGGGAGCCAAATCTAGCAACTGTGGTAGGTTGTTTTGTTGCACTGTGATCGGTTGCACCAGAACGTCTGCCAGCTATTGCATGACATTTCAGGCCTCAGACACCTCAGGATGTTGCATTAGAACTCTGTCTTGATAGTCTGACCCTGCAGGACTAATTTCTGGTACAGAACAGCTTGAATGCTAAAAACTGAAAGGGCTTGTTCTTGCTGATCTCCTGACCTGTCCAGTCTTGGACACTACGGATGCTGTTTTTTCTCTTGGTGTTTGCTGGAAACACACCTCTGATCACCGTTACTGATCGTCAACATGAAGGGTAGCTCATCCTGGGCTGCAGACTGGTGCAGAAAGTGTTATGTTTTTCTTCTCTGCTCCAGTTGTATTCCATGGTCCTACCAATGGTCAAAGCAGTCTCCAGACATGTGCCAGTTACTACTGGCACATGTTACACGTGCATCATTTTACCGCAGTCACGTGGACCATGAACAGTCCCAGAACTTTTTGATCACATCTTGTTGTTCATGAAACCAGTACAACAATAAACAAGCCAACAACAAATTAGTTTTACTGGACCAGTAGCTTCTAAACCATACAAGTACAAATGTTCTTGGCCACTTGACATCCAGATCAATTGTATGTATGTATGTATGTATGTTTGTATGTATGTTTGTTTGTTTGTTTAGCACACTTTAAAAACTGCAGCCTCTAGAACTTTATAAGTACCCATTAAATGTATATATCTAGCTGTTCAGACGAGCTTAACCTCCTTCTTTTCCACTACCAGAACCACTACGGGGGCTTAGATGGCGGCCACTACACAGCCTACTGTAAGAACGTCCTCAAGCAGCGCTGGTACAAGTTCGACGACCACGAGGTGTCCGATATCTCCACCTCCACCGTCAAGTCCTCTGCGGCCTACATCCTGTTCTACTCCACCCTGTGATGTTGCCGTGGGACACAAGGAGAGAACACTATACCAGAGCAGCACTGCTCAAGCCTAGAGGTTGCTTTTTTTAATTTCTAAAATCACAGCTCTGAGGACCTGGTGCACGTAGCTGCGGGTTAACTAGTCGTGAATGTGCACGAGAGGGTGCACTCGAGCAAGTGGCTGTGAGATCCCGTCTGTCCCGGATCGGAGAAGGGTGCAGGCACACTGTGCAATGCTTCAGCTACTAGAGGACCCTATAGCTGGTAAAACATGCCGTCTGTTCATATTACTGATCATCTAGAGACTAAACAGATGCTCCTTTTAATCTGACTTCGATACCATGGTTGTGTTGTAGGGCTGACAGCTGGTTCAGATGCTCCTCGCTCTCATTTCTGTCGCACTCGGTGTGGATGGCAGTATTGCAGAACTGATTTTCAGCTCTCTTGTATTGTGCATACACAGGATTAACAGTTAGATGGCATGTACATACTTACCAATGCTGATGTTGCACATTGAAAAATGTAAATACATGAGGGCAAGGTGTTTATCTGTTAAGTGACCAAATTATAATTTTTCTTTTTTCATTAAAGTAGCAGCCATCCTAATATCACCATATTCATAAAGACAAACCATGTGTTTTAGGGGTTTAACTGTATAGCCTTCTGATGTTTCACATGATAAGGGGGACGGAAGAGACTGTGAGTGATTTTTGCATTCAGCCTGATGAGAAGAGGCAGTTTAGACTGTTGCTTGTTCATATTAGCCACATTCTTGCACTTATACAATATGCAATCGATTTAAGTTGTTTATGTAGAACACATTGTTTAACAGCAGACATTAATACTCAACTCCAAATGCTTTAAAACGATACTGATGCTGAGATCTTGTCCGTCTTGCTCGGTCCAGCCGGTGACAGAAAACCCTACCTGCTTCTATAAAGATTATTCTCTGTTTAACATGCTAAACTCTTTACATTATTATAATCACAAACACTATTTAGAGGAAAAATTACAGGGATAGGTTGAAATCCTCCTTGGCTTTTATCACCACTGATGCTGTTTTCGTTTGTGGGAGGATGGAGTTTTGGTTTATCTAATTAATATTTCTGTTCAGTACTGAGCCAGAGAATATGAAGACATGAGAAACTGACCTTATTCACTTGCGAGTGTATTCGTGTCAGAATTTGCTGCCTGACTTGACTGACCAACAGACTGACAAGAGCAAGCACAAAGTAAACTGATCTTTTTTTTTTCTTTTCTTTTTTTTTTTTAATGGACCAGAGATGTGAATTTGCAGGATGTGACTCTCTACTTCCTGAGTACAGTTTTATTGCCTAGCATGGGATCATAATCTGTTTTCTTTTCACTTGTACATGTTCATTTTAAGTTCTTAATGTTCCAAAAGACTTTGTTTCAGATATAACGATTATATTAACCTCAAACAACTCATATGACTATTTATTAAAACTGCTTCAAATTAGTGTTTGTTTGCGTGAATCAGTGTTTCGTTGTCTGACTTATCAGATGTAGACTGAGGGTATAAAACCTGCCACTGGCTGCCTATTTCACATGGCTTTTTCCTCCTACTACTAGCTGTATGTTACAGTTTTCAACAGCAGCAACCTACCACACTGAAATTTCTAGTTTTTCAAGGCTTTGCTAGTGTTCTTGTCCGTTTTCATGATAGTTTGTGTTTCCCTGCATGCAAATGTTCCATCAAAACAATTCCATCCATCATTATTTTTAAGGCAACACCAAAGCTGCATCCTTTACTTGGTGCCATCCACAATGACAGGGATTGAATTAAAGAAATTCAAGCAAGCCAGAGTGCTTTCCCCCTATAGCAGAATAAGAATGAAGTGCAGCCAGATGATTCTGTTCTACAGCATGGACTTGCTCAGTGAGACTCGTGTTTCAGAGTATTTTCAGAAAATGCATTCAGCGGACTGAATGAAGACCTGTAAGCTGGTGGATAAACATTACACACAAACGAAGATGAAAAGCTACGGATAGCTGAATGAAGGTTTTATTACAGCTTCATGCTCGTGTGGTGAATGACACTCTGACTTATTATAAATTACTCAGAGAAGAGACAAGATCTCTTATTTATTGACAAAAGATGAGTTAATTGCCTCTGTAGAACCAAGTAACTAAATTTGTGCACAGATTTTTATTTTCTATAAATGTTTTGATCACTAGCAGTATTTACTCAGTTGTATTCTTTTAACTAACCTTGCTTTAGCATATTAAATACTAATTATATTGGTCCTGGAGCTGTAAGTTGGTTCCGAGTTTTTTGGGTCTATCGTCCAACTTAGGTTGACTTTTTTTGTGTTTGTGTGTGTATTCCTTTTGCTGTTTTATCAGATTTTAAACCTACAAAATGTGCATTTGGACAGGTATGTATATATACAAAAATGATGGTACCCCTAGAAAAGACTGAAAATAATGTGACCATAGGGACGTGTTCAATCAAGGTGTGTCCTCTAATTAGCATCACAGGTGTCGACAAACTTGTAATCAGTCAGTCGGCTATTTATAGGGTTACAAGTCGTCACTGTGCTGTTTAGTGACATGGTGTGTTCCACACTAAACATGGCAAGCAAAGGAGAGAGTTGTCTCAGGGGATTAGAAAGAAAATTATATACAAGCATGTTAAAGGTAAAGGCAATGAGACCATCTCCAAGCAGCTGGATGTTCCTGTGACTACAGTTGCACATATTCAGAAATTTAAGGTCCATGGGACTGTAGCCAACCTCCCTGGACGTGGCCGCAGGAGGAAAA
>NW_007578346.1:36111-49612 GCF_000690725.1 Stegastes partitus
AAAATGTGCATTTGGACAGGTATGTATATATACAAACATGATGGAACCCCTAGAAAAGACTGAAAATAATGTGACCACAGGGACATGTTCAATCAAGGTGTGTCCTCTAATTAGCATCACAGGTGTCTACAAACTTCAGTCAGTCGGCCTATTTATAGGGTTACAAGTCGTCACTGTGCTGTTTAGTGACATGGTGTGTACCACACTGAACATGGACCAGAGGAAGCCAAGGAGAGAGTTGTCTCAGGAGATTAGAAAAAAAATCATATACAAGCATGTTAAAGGTAAAGGCTATAAGACCATCTCCAAGCAGCTTGATGTTCCTGTGACTACAGTTGCACATATTATTCAGTAGTTTAAGATCCATGGGACTGTAGCCAACCTCCCTGGACGTGGCCACAGGAGGAAAACTGATGACAAATGGAAGAGACGGATAATATGAATGGTAACAAAAGAGCCCAGAACAACCTCTAAAGATATTAAAGGTGAACTCCAAGGTCAAGGTACATCAGTGTCAGATCACACCATCCGTCGTTGTTTGAGCCAAAGTGGACTTCATGGGAGACGACCAAGGAGGACACCACTGTTGAAAACAAATGATAAAAAAGCCAGACTGGAATTTACCAAACTGCATGTTGACAAGCCACAAAGCTTCTGGGAGAATGTCCTCTGGACAGACGAGACAAAACTGGAACTTTTTGGCAAGGCACATCAGCTCTATGTTCACAGACGCAAAAATGAATCAAGAAAAGAGCACTGTCCCTACTGTGAAACATGGAGGAGGCTCTGTTATGTTCTGGGGCTGCTTTGCTGCATCTGGCACAGGGTGTCTTGAATCTGTGCAGGGTACAATGAAATCTCAAGACTGTCAAGGTATTCTAGAGAGAAATGTGCTGCCCAGTGTCAGAAAGCTTGTTCTCAGTCACAGGTCATGGGTCTTGCAACAGGATAATGACCCAAAACACACTAAAAACACCCAAGAATGACTCAGAGGAAAACACTGGACTATTCTGAAGTGGCCTTCTATGAGCCCTGATCTAAATCCTATTGAACATCTGTGGAAGGAGCTGAAACATGTCATCTGGAGAAGGCACCCTTCAAACCTGAGACAACTGGAGCAGTCTGCTCATGAGGAGTGGGCCAGAATACCTGCTGAGAGGTGCACAAGCTCACTGACAGTTACAGAAATGGTTTGATTGCAGTGATCGCCTCAAATGGTTGTGCAACAAAATATTAAGTTAAGGGTACCATCATTTTTGTCCAGGCCTGTTTCATGAGTTTATTTTTTAAAAATAATTCTGTTAAATCACAGTTCAAAAGCAATGTCTGATTTTCATTGCTTAATTTTCTTTGAATCTTTTTTTATTATTACTTTTGTCAGATTCAAGTTATTTCTGTGACCATTGTAGGTTTTTCTTTCATTTACTGAGTGGTACCAACGATTTTTGTCCACGTGTTTATATATTTTTTCTTTACAAATTTACGTTTTAAACTTTTATAATTTGCGCTAACTTATTGTAAGCTCTTTTTGTTGTTGTATTGCTTGTGCTGTTGTGAAACCACAAGTGGGACAGAATATTAGTAACAAACAAGTCAGTGACAAACAAACAATTTATTTCTAGAAATTATGGAGAAGCCAGCAGCCCGGCAAGCACCGACGATACAGTTTAAATACAGTTTAAATCTCCATTCATTAAGGGAAATTGATGGATTCCCTCTGCTCGTTGGAGCACTTAGAGTCCATGAATCTTTGGCTTTTGGAAAGGTTTGCAGCTGTACAGCAGCATGTAGGCATTTGGAGATTGCACCACACTGTCCCGTACCTCCTTGACAATCGAGTCGTCAAAACAGTGCCAGACCTGAGCCGGAGCGTTGTGGCACAGAGCCGTGTAGTGACCCATGTTCAGATGGCCAATGTGGTTCTGAAGAGGTAAAGGGTTCATTTTCATCAGCAGAGAAATCACCAGGCAAAGACAGAAAAAAGAGAAACTGAGGAAAAATGAAATTGCTTGGCAGACAATTTGTTATTTCATTTAACTATTCATATACTGGTTTAATTTATTGTTCTTGTAGCCAATCGTGTCGCAATTGAGCTCTAATTAAGGCCGTTTAAAAAAATCAAATCAATACAACAAACACCAATGATAATAGCACTAAAAATGCCATATTAAATTAAATTAAAGAAAAAGAACAAGTAGAATTTAAAAAAAGAGAAAATAAAACCATAAAAACAAGGGGAGTACAAATAATAATAGTAAATTAAAAAATTAGTAAGTAGTTAAAAAATGGTTAAAAAAGAAAAAGAAAAAAATCGATGACATCACATGACATCACATAAAAGCAAGTCTATAAAAATGGTGATTTAAAAAGAAGACAACCAAAACTGTTACAAAAAATGAACTCATCCAACAACAGAAAAACTAATCATAATAGGCTGGTTACCGATTGGTCAGTTTAAGTCTAACTGGATCTGTCCAAGTTGTTTTTGAGACAAGACTATTACTTCTGTCCATTTTTCAACAAACACAGTAAAAGCAAAACAAACATCTAACTACACCTTTAGTATATTAGTAAGCAGAGTTGTTTTTTGTTTTTTTTAAAATCTATTTCTATGTGTTTGCTCACCACAACAGCATATAGATGGTACGAAGAACACGAGGAGTTCTGTGCTGAGCTGGATAGAAACGGCGTGAGATCGAGCTTCGTGGAAAACACAACATTAGTCCTCAGTTTCACCTGGTTCTTCCCTTTACACCCAAACCTGCAGAGGAAATAAAGAAAGTTCACACTGATCTAAAAAGACACGACTGATTTACAACTAGCCTCAGCTCTGCTGTATCTCAGGGGTATTTGGACGCAGCAGCGCTTCATAATATAATAAGAAAGTTATGTCAGAACATAAAGTATACATGAGTTATGTTGAGTTCATGCATTTCTATTATATTCTATTTTTTTAAAGGAAAGTTCATTCACACATTTAGTATTAATACACACTTAAGGCACTGCTAGTTATTTGAACTTACAGTTAAGGCTTCCATGAATTCTTTTTTCTTAAGTATTGAATATCTCTGATGAAGAAGATGGTTTTGCCCACTTCTGCTGCTTTAATCAGTGTTTTAATTCATCAAACTCGTCTTTATCAGTTATTCTAATACAGTTACCTGCACACATAATATTCTCATGACACACAGTAATGTCAGGTTTCTTGAAGATTGTGATATCATGTATTATTGCAAAAATAAAGAGCAAATGCACTGTTTGAAATCTATCCATCCATTATCTATACACCGCTTAATCCTCACTAGGGTCGGTCTGGAGCCTATCCCAGCTAACTTAGGGCGAAGGCAGGGGACACCCTGGACAGGTCGCCAGTCTATCACAGGACCACATATAAACAAGACACTTTGACCGCATTGCAGCTCCCACACAATTTAGAATCACCAATTAACCTCAACATGTTTTTGGACTGTGTGGGAGGAAGCCGGAGAACCCGGAGAGAAAATTCAAACTCCACACAGAAAGATCCCGGGTGTCCTCACTGGGACATGAACCGGCAACCTTCTAGCTGCGAGGCAACCCTGCTAACCACCTCTCCACCTTGCAGCCCCTGTTTGAAATCAAATTATTTATTTATCATTGATAAGAACAGAACAATGTTTGTTTGTGCAGGAAGAGAAGATTATTTCTGCTCAAAGCTAATTTGATTATCTTAAAATTCAAACACAAGTAATTGGAAGACTGAAGTTTAAAACTGAACTTTCAAGTCAACAAAGATCAAAAGTCCTTAAATTGTTTCCAAAAACACACATATGTTTATGTACGTTTCTTTTGTACCTTGACAAAGGTGAAGATCGTGAAGATCCTCTAACCAGCAACTGCACTAAGTCGATATTTATGCGAGATTGTTCTTTCCATGAGGTTTTTAAAGATTAAAACCATAAATTCCATGCCTTCATTCATTCATAACAACTAAAGATTCATCAGTTCAACATGCACACTAACTACAAAGTGTTTCTCAGATGATTCTACATTTCTACGCACCGTTTCAGGTGCAGCAGGAGGATCTCAGGAGGTTTGTCTAAACTAGTGACCACCGCTGTTTCCCTCCTCTGCCCACACACCGAACACAGCATTTGCTCTCCCCCCGTCAAGATAGTCTGCTCGAAGAACAGTGACAGACAATCCTGCATGAAATAGAGACAGAGTGAAGGTGAGAAAGCAGAGAACAGCAAGGCCACCAATATCTGAAATGTAGACAGGCTAGATGGTGTTTTAAAAAGATATTTGCAAGCTGGTAAAAGGTACCTGAATGGAGCATTTAATGATGTCTGTTGGAAGGGGCAGTGACAGAACAGTGAAGGTTTGTTTGCTGTGCGCCTGGTGGTCGCACTGCATGCAGAGGGTCATGTAGTTCAGCTGGCCCTCAAACAGATGTGAGACAATGGTGAAGTCAGTGGCACAGTTTCTGTTGTGTTCTTGTCTCACTGAGGAGCGCATCTGCCGCTTTGCAACCTTGTAAACACACAAACACACAGTCACTCTTTCTTTAGGTGGAGTCTGCTGCAGAGAGGTGAGAGCCAGTGAGGATGTGCTAGGTGTTGTTGCACCTTTTTGAGGTCGTCATGGAGCGCATTGAGCAGAAAGAGCAGCAGCTCCTGGGCGTCTTGCTGGGAATAGTTGTTAAACTGTGGGAGGATGGAGAACAGAACGGACCGGACCTCCAGAGGGGCACAGCAGGAGCTTCTTCCCAGCCACATCTCCTCCAGCAGGCGGACAAACACCTCAGCGAACCGGCACTTAGACCTGCGTAAACAAAGGTTAAACTGCTCAGCAAACAAGGTTCAACACTGAAGTGAGTCAGAGAAGCAGAGGTGGGTGGGTGGTCTTACTTTGCCAGCTCTCTGCGTGTGTCCTGATTAAGGAGATGCTCCACAAGAGGCACAGTGGAGCACAAACACTGCAACACAACATTGAGGTAGCAGGAGTTGCCAGCGTTGTCTAAACCACACACTCCGGGTCTGCTCCACCTCGTCTGCAATTTCACTGCTGAGACCTGTTTGTCATTTTCCATCACCCGACCACTGCTGCTGGTAGTTGTCCTGCAAGAGACGGAGCAACAATCACAACAGTCTGTCCTATTCCTGTGCTTGTTTGTGTTGCACATTGTGTCATAATAAACCTCTTAAGACCTGGTGTCCACATGTAAGGACATCACATTTTGGGTTATATTACCACAGTAGTAATTTTTTAAATTTATTTTTAATATTTTATTATTATCATTTTATTATTTTTATGTATTTGTTTTTCATTTATTAATTTTTTAAAATATCTTTATATATTTTTTGAATATAGTTTATTTTCTTTGTATTTTTTTTATTTAATCTGATCAAATAGCAAATAGAAATAAATACATTAAATTATTAAATCTGATTAGAGTGTCAAAGCATTCTGCTAAATGTGTTTTCAACTACAGTTTCATTAGTACAATTTTGGTGTAACATCATTTATCTAGCAAAATATCAACATATGCTGGCAACTTGTTAAATGTGAAATTTGTCTCTTTTTTAATGTAAAATTAAAATATTTGCATTTTGGATTCATGAAATTTGAAGATGTCTCCTTGGGATCTGTGAACTTGTGGAGGAAATTTCATTAGTCGCAGGTCTAACATTTTTAATATCAAACATATGAACCTATTTTACTCTGATCTGAGTACTGTACTGTAACCTTACATGCAGTATATACAGTGCACTTTATCTTACTCTTATCTTGCACATTGTACACAATTTCATATCAGTAGAAGTATTATCAGCTGCAGATGAGCTTGAACAGTGATGCTGAACTGGATTTAAAATAACAGAGCCCTCCACTGTTTTTCTTGATACAAGTATTTTTAGAGATCAAGCGCTTTTTAAAAATAGAACTCTATCAGTGCTTCGGATTGCCTTTTTTCTGTTTTTCATACATCTAATATTGTGGAGGCTATTATTAGCTGGAATCGAAGCACTATCACAAACAAAACTAACCTTTGCTTGGAAACATTTGCTAAGCCTGTCTCCTGGTATGAGCAGCTGTTTAGTTGTGGCAGAACGGGCACGGTGACGCTGCTGTCCACGGCCAGCTGAGAGGCCAGAGTTCTGGTGAACTCCGTCAGGTTGACCTGCTGGCCCGAGCCCCGGCTCTGCAGAGTGTGGAGCACAAATGTGTTGATGCAGATGGCATGTAGTGTCACCCAGAGGCCCGGCAGAAACACATCGACGACAGATCCTTTCAGGTCCGACAGAGAGAGCAGAGCAGGTCCGGTCCAGCCCTGCAGGTGGGACAGCAGATGAGACATTGAGTCTTCTGATGTTCGCTGGTGCAGATGTAGCATAGAGGAAGTCAGGCTCATCTCTGGCCTTTTAGCAGCTGGAACAAAATTAATATTGTCTCCAAACCCTGAGAAGATGTCTGTGAGTCTGCCCTCCATCCAGGCGGAGCTGTCCAGCTGAACCAGGTGTCTGTGGCTGCAGAAAGGTCTCAGCAGGTGTTTAACCACCTGCTCAACCACAGGCCTCCTGCTGCGCCTCTGGAGCTGCTCTGGACAGTACAGGTACAGGTTACAGATGAACCCCGAGCTCATGTCACACAGGAGGGCAAGATGGAGTGAGCAGGGACCGTGCTGGTAGGAAAGTCTGTATTTCTTCACAGCCAGGTTGGAACCAGGTGTGTTCAGGGCCTGGTAGCGCCGGGTTACGTGGCTACAGAAAGCAGACAGGGCTTCCAACTTGTCTGCATCCTCCAGTCTGGTGAGACACAACAAGTTGGTCTGGATGCTGTTTCTCTTCAGGACGCCCTGCCATCCGTCCAGTTTCAGTGTCAGGTCAGAGCCAAAGCTGCAGTTCTCTCCTGCAGACAGGCCGCTTTGTAGGACTATGGAAAACCACGTTAGAGCCTCTGCATACTCTTCCTCAGAGAGATCTGCGCTCTGCTCTCTGCTCTGGCTGTTTGACAGACGATTACCTCCCGTCTTCACGCCGGCAGCTCTTCTCGTCAGCTCCTGAACGGCTTCTCTGTCCAGTACTTCCAGCAGAAGCTCTCTGGCCGTGTAGTGAACCTGGTAAGTGTGGCTGCTCTGGATCTTGGTGAGCGGCTTCACCTTTTTGGACCTGAAGATATTTGGTAAACAAAGGCTGTCCTTCTGGGTAGCTCCACGCAGCTCATCCACTAGGTGGCACTCCTCTGACATCCAGGCACACTCCTTCACCGACAAAGCTTTGGCCTTCATCTCTCGCCTCGGAACTTAATCTAAGAAAAAGTCATCTCGAGATACAGCGGAGGCTAATCTCAGAACCACAAGTGCAAAAAAAAAATTCCTCTGTTCTGCCCTGAAGCCTGTTTAGTTTGATGACAAAAGGAGAAGATCACCAAAGACAGAACACAGTGCACTCGAGGTCTTTTATCCTGTGGGGTGTCTGACAAAGTGTTTGTACTGTACATGTATGCATGTGAGTGTTCATGTGCTCTCAGGTGAAACACGCACACTCATGAGAGTCGAGATAAATCACCAGGGAGCCGCAGTAGCTAGACAACAGTGTCTTGGCTACGTATAAACAAGACACTTTGACCGCATTGCAGCTCTCATGACACGTCTTTGTACTCTTGTGTGCAACTGTAGGGTTTTTGCTCGACATTTAGCCAGACCATTGAGAAGCCGAGGGGAACCCCGTTGCCTCATAGTTTAACCAGCAGTCAGTATTTAAGGTTTAAGCAACCTTTCGCAAAGTTCCCTGGGTGGGCTTCTGCAGACAGAATCATTGTTAGAGGCAGATGTTGCAACTCGTCTAAGAACTATGACTCCTGTTGAGCAGCTTTTTGCAACATCCAATTGTGTCTGTTCTTATTTTCTGTTTTACTTGTTTTACTGTAATTCTCGTGAACACAGCAAAGTCTCTTCAACTCAGCTCCTCTCACTGCTTTTGCTAGTGTTGGTCAGTGGTTGTCCGCAGTTGTGCAAAGCTTTAATGACCTCCATATCCCACCCTGCTCTGTAAAAGTGTCACCACCAGCCAGTAGGAGTCACGAGTGCAGCAACAAGGACACACACAGTTAGTTTGTGCAACTTGGGGTCTTGCAGTTTTAGCCTGAATGTCAGTGGAGCTCTGTGCTTACAAAGCAGACAAGCTTTTATGACAGAAATTAATAAATGCAGATTTCAAAGTTGATAGTCAGTCGTGCACAAACAAAACAGACCATCTACAGCTGAATAAAAGTCATGTAATTCTATAGTTCAACAGCTCACCTTCTGTTCTCCTCATCCTTTACAGCCTACAGCTACTTGTATTTGTTTCTGTCTTTCATGGCAGCCTATAGAAACTTTCAGAAACTTTCAAACATTGTTGCTGCCTGTCTACCCGATCTGTTTGATTGGTCAATGACAAGTAGAGCTGCACAAGATTAAATGCTTTGCTCAAAGGCTTCCTGCATCACCTGTAGGAAAGGTAAGTGACAGCAGGTGGATTTGGAAGTGATGATGTTCTTTACTGTCTGTCTCTGGTCCATAATTAAACTCCTAAAAACTCATCTCTGTGTATCAAACTTACATATTGACAAGTTGTTGTTTTTTTCTGTGAAAATAATCCCCTCCTGTTTCTCCTCTCTCTCCATGCAACCCTCACTGCAGCTCGAGCACACCAGCTCACCTACAATTCTGCTCAGACACAGTAAAAACTACGATAACTACAAAGCTGTAATATTTGATTTATTTCAGCCATATATGTTCAAAGCAGAAACTGATTGTGAAAATTAGCAATGACATAGAAAGTCTGACCCTACAAGTTAACAGGATTGTTTCCTTAGGTTTGTTATGCATAAAATTCCAAACGTCTGAACCCGTGTTTTTGAGACTGTCATTGATTTCTAAGGTGGAAATGCACAGCCATGGTGTTTATTTTGCTCATCATAGGTGCTCTGGCTTATAAAAAAGAACCACAATTGATTTAAAAAAAATAATTAAAAAAAAGTCAACAAAGGAGAGCTTTAAGACTTGATAGCAAAAATGTTCATCCATCAGCAAAAGTGAGAGTGTTTCCCACAAGGAAGTAGCCTGCAGTTACTGTCTACAGCTATAAATCCTAGTAAGTCACTGACAGGCTCACACTTCACATGAATGATAAACGGCAAAATGTGCAGGTATGATTAGTAAATCATTTTTAAGAAGCCAATAATCACACTGTGTACCTTGTGGATATCTGTTTATGGCGTCACGTTTTCTCCTCTCCAAACTGTGGTCAGCACAAATTAAAGCGTGCTTCCTGCTGAATCTGTTGAATGTTTGCAGGTTTACATTTCAACATAATACCCAAACACTCACACACACAAATAACAACTATAAAGAAATTACCTTCACTACACTGAGCGATCATTGCATTACCACAAGTGGGTCAAATGTACAAGCTATTACTTTGCTAACCTGTAGATGTCACACATCAGCATTAACTGTTGCTTCTGCTACTTTTCTCATTATTTGATTGGTTTAGGGTTAAACACAAACAGATGTGCACATATGAACGGGTGTCAGTTTCCTGGGTTTAAGTACTATAAAATCAATTGTAGTGGTGTTTTTGTTTCGCAGAGCTTCTTATAATCAGCTCAACAAAACAAAGTCTGCTCAATTTCAGCCAAATTATTCAGCCAACATTCTGTGTTTTGACAAAACGCAAATCTGGCTTGTGTGGATTTAATCCAGCATTCACCAAACAAAAATATCTGCCTGAAGCTTTCATCACAGATAATATTCCAAGCTAGTTGGCCGTGAAATGCAGATAAATTTGGCAGGGAAGCTAAAAACCAAGAGGCATTTCATCACGATTTCAAAAACTAATTTAATACCAGTCTCTGAAGTACCCATGTATCACAACAAACTTGCGCTGACATAAATTTCTGAAGTTCACCCGACATTTTACATCCAAAAGCACGCAAAAACAAGGTAGACGTGCCTAATAGGTAAGGTGCAGCTTCCACACGTACCAAATAACATCTTAAACCTCACTGTGGAATGATGCACACAGGACGAACAGCAGCAGCTTCTCAGTTTCAGTCTCTTCTTTGTAGTGTTTTTCCACAGCAAATACAGTGTGTGTAGCACCGGGGTGTCGTGATAATACTCTGCCTTCTGTCACTGGGGGTGGAAGAATCACATAATTACCTCAAGGGCTTGGGAAGCTCTCTTGCATAAATCAAATCCACTTTCAAGCTCAAAATATGTTAATCCATTAATATCAAAGGGCATCTTCTCTCCTCCAGTACACCCTTCTGAGCTTAGTGTAATTTCTAATCTAAGAATCTATTCATTCACCCACAGAGACACAATCGAGCGTCCACGGTTACAGGATGTGCTTCAGTCTGAAGTGGCCGGTTCACGTCACCCACACAATGAAGAAGAAAACACAAAGCTGATGATTTTATTTCATGTGGGAGTCTGAAGTAATACATATGTGGGCGATAACTTGCAGTGGAATACCACTTCTGAAAACATTATTCTGGCGCCTGAGCTGTTTTTCCTTTTGATGCTCTGTTTGTGAAACTACTTGTGATTGATGAGTCAGAAAACATGGAAAATACGAAATCAAACCTGTTTTGCTTTTCTGGAAAATGCTGCAAATTTTTTTTAACCGTGACAAAAAATAGTTAGATAAAACTAGTGAAGCTTTGTCAACGTTTTAATAGGCCTCTCAGTTTATGCATGAACACATTGACACTAACGCAGATTTAGTCTTGATCTGTCTTATTTTTAGATTCTTTAAATATCCGAATGTATGGTGCAAGAAAATTGGTCTGAAAGTGACTTCAGTCTGGCTGCCACACTCAACCAATGGAATCTAGAAAAAAAGACAAAATACGCTGTTTAGTCTGTCAGAGCGTCACACACAGTCATAAATTACCTTTTTTCTAACACAACTTTTTTGCAGAACTATTTCTTCATTGTTACCATATAGATGCATTTTTAGTGTAGCCACAACTCCAACACTACTAGATAGCTTTGACCAACTAAAAAACATTTCCATTTGTTTTGTGGCATTATTATGACCATTAACAGGACAGTATGAGAATGCATCTGTTTTGTAAAGATTCTGCACCGAAAAGAAAGAAAATGCAAAAGACTGAATGATCGTAATGTTCTGTTTCTCCTAAACGGGTGTCCTGAGCAGAACAAGAACCCCTTTGACATCACCGTCTTGTGTGTAATTATCTTAAGTAATTTAAATTCTTATCGTCTCGTGAGCTTTATGAACAATTTAAAAAGCATAACTTCAGCAACTATTCCAGATTTTCAATTGAGAGTCACATAAAAGAAAGCTAATTATGCTCTGTATGTCTGTCCTCATGGTGTACTTATACAGGGCAGTATGGAATGCATTAGCAAATCATAACTGTGTCATTTACACTAGTAGAAGGGTTCTCCTAATTGCGAGGATGAACAAGAGAAGCAATTTCAGCAAGAAAAACCCTGTGGACATCTGCTATTGTTTGTAAATCTAACTTTTGATATCTATATTACTTCATTTAATTGAAGAAAAACAGGTTTAAGTATTCAAATTAGATTTTTCCTTAACTAGATAGAATACTTTATTCATCCCTTAGGGAAGAACCTTTCGGGAAATTCAAGGCAGTGCTGTAGAGCTACTGGAGAGGCTGCCATCACTCACAGTGCATGAAAGAATAGTAAATATAGTTGTAGTTATGAGATTGTGGTAAATTAAAAGGCATATTTCTATTGTGACCTGCGGTAGACAAAACAAGTAGGAAAAGATCAAATGAAAATGTTTAAGTAAAAATCAAACAATGTCAGAGTAAATAAGATAAAAATGTCATTGGAGGTAAAGCGTCCTCATTTCCTCTGCTAATCAGCCGTCAAAGGTCACATGAGAGACTGCCACTAACAACACACCACAGGGACTTCTTATAATGACATCTTGTCACGCTCAGACTCACCTTTGCCACATATTGACTGGTTGGGTTGTTTATGGTCCCACTGATTATGTCCATTTGGCACACAAGGAGTTATCTGCATTCTTGGTAAATACACAATTCTCTACATAGAAAGAAAGCCTGCAGTTTACCACCATTTACACCTTGATTCATGTGAGTAACAGTAGAGTGAAGACACTCTGGTGGCCTTAAATAAATACCTGGAGTTGAGAAGAGTCTTGGATAAGACAAGATAAGAAGCTGAACCTCTTCAAGAATCAAAAGAAGCCCAGTTACCTTCTACTTAAACACTTACAGTGTCTATAAAAAGTGTTCACCCCTCTTGGAAGTTTCCCCCTTTTATTGCTTCTCAACACTGAATCATCCATCCATCCATTATCTATACACCGCTTAATCCTCACTAGGGTGAAGGCAGGGGACACCCTGGACAGGTCACCAGTCTATCACAGGGCTACACTTAGAGACAGANTGGCACACAAGGAGTTATCTGCATTCTTGGAAAATGCACAGTTCTTTACACAGAAAGAAAGCCTGCAGCTTACCACCATTTACACCTTGATTCATATGAGTAACAGTAGAGTGAAGACGCTCTTGTGGCCTTAAATAAATACCTGGAGTTGAGAAGAGTCTTGGATAAGACAAGATAAGAAGCTGAACCTCTTCAAGAATCAAAAGAAGCCCAGCTACCTTCTACTTAAACACTGACAGTGTCCATAAAAAGTGCTCACCCCTCTTGGAAGTTTCCCCTTTTTACTGCTTCTCAACACTGAATCATCCATACATCAATTATCTATACACCGCTTAACGCTCACTAGGGTGAAAGCAGGGGACACCCTGGACAGGTCGCCAGTCCATCACAGGGCTACACTTAGAGACAGACAACCAAGCACACTCACATTCACATCTACGGACAATTTAGAATCACCAGTTAACCTCAACATGTTTTGGACTGTGCGAGGACACCCTGGAGAGACCCCACACTGCACGGGGAGAACATGCAAACTCCACACAGAAAGATCCTGGGTGTCCTCACCGGAAAGCGAACCGGTGACCTTCTTGCTGCGAGGCAACAGTGCTAACCACCGAGACACCTTGCGGACATTTTAAATAAGATTTTTCTGACAAGAATTTACTAAAAAAGAATGTTGGATGTCAAAGTAAATTAAATCTATCGTGAGGAATATGACACATGCGTAAATCTGCTGAGAGTAGGCCATCCTGAAAACTGAGAGGTTGTGCAAGAAAGGGACTAATGAGGGGGAGGCCACCAGACACCTATGATTCCTCTGATGGCCATGGTGTGTTTGTGATGATATGCAGTCTTTGGTGTCCACCAATCATAGTGTCTCATCTGATGGCCGTAAAGCTCCATTTTGGTTTCATTCAACCAGAGATTTCTCTTCTAGCTGACTTCATGGTGTCCCACGTACCTTCCACTGAACTCTATTCAAGATATAATATTTGCCACTCTTCACAAAGCTCTGAGCAGTGAAGAGCAGACAGCAGTCCCTCCCATCTTAACCACTGGAGT